>NC_056725.1:1353548057-1353848057 GCF_019279795.1 Protopterus annectens
GCAGCAGAAGGAAAAAAAGAGAGACGTTGAGTTGATTAAGTACCTTGTTTTTCCTTTTTACTGCTTATTTTCGCTAACCGCACTATTCCAAGCATTTTTTATTAACTTTGCTACTTATTTTGAACTGTTTTTTTTAATTCTGATACTATTTGCACTTTAACTGATCATTTTAAAGGGTTTTCCAACTGTTTAATTACTGAGGGCTACACATTCAAGTGCACTAGCCATTTTACTGCCTCAAAAGTGTTTGTATTACTGTATTTGCTCTAATTTTCGAAAACAAAACACAAACAAAAAAATCTTCTCTCTCTCTACTTGTTTCCCACCTTTCTCTAACCAGTAGAGTCCGGTTTTCAGATTTTGCTGAATTCTGGGCTGTTTTGTAGTTTCTGTGTTGCCCAGACCTTACTAAGATAGAGGAAAGCTTCTCTGTTCATCAGTGAGAGTGGTGAGCTTTGAGTAGCCTATCTGTTGCTGGAGGAGTGGTTTCAGCTCAGAATCTGTAGTTTTTTTTTTTTGGCCAGTTTGGGCTACTTCTATCCCTTTCATCTTTCTGTTTAAAAACCTGTGTTTGCACGGTTTTGCGCTCCACACAGCGCTGCTTAACTCAATAAATATCGCAATAAAAATCTGCCCAAACAAAAGAGACCTCCAAAGCTGAAACGTAAGCAACCACCCACCCACCCCAACATTACCTGAATGACACACATCTCACAAAATCAGTGTGCCACTCAACCTCAGCCCACAAGGCAAAACAACGTACCCAACACACTAGTCATAGGTGACTCTATAGTCAGGAACACTGGCGTCCCTCTCACCAGACTAAACAAGGAGAAAGTTACTGTCAGTTGCCTGTCGGGTGCCAGGATCCATCATATAATGCACGCACTCAGGTCACTCCACAACAAGTACAAATATGACTCTGTCATTGTCCATGTTGGAGTGAATGACCTGAGATGTACCTCCCTGGACTACATGAAAAGAGACATGGAGGAGCTCTCTGACCATGTAGCCCGGCAGGTATAACACTAGCCCTGAGTAACATCCTGCCATCTCCCAAAATGATACCACAGAACAAGGACAAAATGATTGACTTCCAACAATTGGCTAAGCTTCTGGTGTCATTCTAAGGGGATACAGTATCTGTCTGCCTGGGATGACATGAACGACAGGCCACGATGCTTTGCCAGAGATGGCCTGCACCTGTCGCCTCTGGGATTCAGGATACTGGCTAAAGCTCTTGCCGCCCCTATAGTGCCTTTTTTAGGCAAGGCTCAAACGTCAAACACACCACCACAGTAGATACAAACAAGCAAAATCTAAGGGTAATGCTACTCAATGCTAGAAGTCTAAACCTCAAAATGCACTCACCCGAGGCACTCCTTAAGATAAGAGAACATCGACATCTGTGCAGTGACAGAGATCTGGTTTATGGCTCCACAGAGCACCCCTGCATTACCAAGCTACAATTCTTACCACACCTTTTGGCCACCTAACCTGGACCAAAACACTACAGGAGGAGGCGTGTCCATATTCATAAAGGATATCCACACCTCCAGGCTAGTTGCCCAACATAATGCAGCCGAAATTATCCAAGTACAATTAACACTGGGCAAGATTGCAATTCAGGCTGCAGCTTGTTACAGATACCCCACCATGCCCCAGGACACCCACTCCATGTTTCTCGATATACTGGATAATATTAAGGTACAGCCCAGTACCCTAATATTGGGAGATTTCAACTACCCTACCATCAACTGGGAAAACTACTCATGTACTAACTCATTTGCTCAACGTTTTCTGGAATTCATCAATTCCAATGCCCTGGATCATCTTGTCCATATCCCCAGCAGGGTCAGCAACATCCTGGACCTGGTCATTACCAATACGGGTAACAGATGCTTCATGCCAGAGGTCAACTCCTCGCTGGTCAGATCCATCCACAAGCTAATCACCCTACATATCCATATCTTGTCCCCACCCTCCATTAAGGAAACCACCGTAAAAAACTTCTCCAAAGCCAACTTCATGCTTCTTAAGACAGAAGTGGCTAACTTTTCGACACCCATACAAATAGAAAATAGAGGCATGACTGCTGAATCATATACAAATGCAATGTATAAGCACATACACAAGTGCATGGACCGTGCCATCCCCAACAGAACCAAGATGCTATATCCCAAAAAAGGAAGCCAATCTGCTGGTTCCCTGCCATAAACAAACTCTACAACAGAAGGAAGAAACTATTGCAAAAAAAGAGTAAAATCCCATGATTGCAGGAACTCCCTGGTCAGCCTTAGTAAGAAGCTGAGATCCCCTCATAAAATCCTCCAAAGCTACTTACAAAAATAAAATCGCCATGGATTCTAAATACAACCACAAAGCATTCTACAGTTACATCAAGAATCTCAGTGGCAACACTTAGATCTGCTCTGAGCTACAGCACAACGGCACTAGATTTACTGAACCAACTGATATTGCCAACATCCTGGCAGACAGGTTCAGTGCAAACTTTACCACCCCACCCCCCAAAGGGCCCATCTACATACTGGAAGATTGCAAAGCCCCTGTAATCATGGATGCACAAGTAAAGACTGCACTCTCCAAAGCCAAGAACACAGCATCCATGGGACCAGACAACATCCCAGGCTGTGTTCTGCACGAACTACAGAATTAACTGGCACCCCACCTAAGCACCATGTTCAACCATAGCCTCACTTCAGGCTTTGTGCCTATGGAATGGTGCACAGCGACGGTTATCCCACTCCACAAAGGGGTGCCACCACTGACCCTGGGAACTACCGCTCCATTAGCCTGACGAGCCTGGTCTGCAAGGCCATGGAACGCATCATCCTGGAACTTATAAACAAATACATAGGTAACCTCCAAACTCTGGACTAATTCAATTTGGGTTTGTAAAAGGTAGATCATGCCTCCTAAACCTGACTGACTGCTTTGCAGCAGTCACCAGAGCTGTAGATGAGGGTAAGGTGGTGCACACAGCCAATCTTGACTTCACCAAGATTTTCAACACCATCCCCCACTCTGGTATTATAGATAAACTCACTGGACTGGGCATAAATCCCTATGTCACAAGATGGGTGGCCAACTGGCTCACTGACTGAACCCACACAGTTAAAGTAGCTGACTCCAAATCCGACTTCAGACCAGTGACAAGTGGAGTACCACAGGGTTTAGTCCTGGGTCTTCTGTTCAGTATCCGCTTCTCAGAAGTCCAGGCTAATACAGCTGGCCTCTGGCTAACAAAATTTGCAGACGACTGCAAACTAGGAGCCATAATAGATTTGCCTAAGGATGTGGACATTCTACAAACAGGCCTCACTGAGACCGATGCTTGGTGTCAAAGTCATGGCCTAAAGCTCAATGCCAAGAAATGCACTGGGAAAAACACAGCACCCTTGAACTACCACATAGCCAGTAGGCTACTAAACACCGAAAGTGTGATAAGAAATTTTAGGACACAGGTGGACAGTAGTCTCTCCTTTGATAATCCCGTCGCCACAGTAGTCAGGAAATACTTCTACGTGGCACACCTCATCACAAAGGGGTTTTCCTCCAGAAAAACAGAGGTCATCGTTCCTCTCTACTCATCCCTCATCAGAGCCATTATAGAGTATGTACCTTGCAAGACATCTGCAACAACTAGAAAGGCAACAAAAAGGCCTCACTAAGAGGATTACTAGCCTCAGAACAGATGCCATACGCAGACCAGCTCAAAAAACTCCAGCTCTACTCAGTTGCATATCGCCTACTCAGAGGCAAACTCTGCCTAACATACAAAGCCATGTCTAACCCAGATCTGATGGACATGCTACACTTAAAGAAATCCAAATCTCTCTGGGCTACACGCTCCAGGGACACCTTGTCACCACAATAAACAGAACATGCTGGAGGGATAGATTCCTGTCCCAGAGACTTCCCATGCTGTGGAACAGACTACCCATTCATGTCAAGCAGAGCTCCTCATTAGCCCTCTTTAAGAAAAATCTTGACGACTGGATGGGAAATAGGAAATTCACCCTGAGGATCACTTCTGTGACTCTGCTCGACAGGGGCACAAGAAAATAATTTTCTTGAGTGGTGAAATCTAGGGAACCTCTTTTGGCTAGGCTTATATAGGCCCTAGTGCCGATAGCCTATTACTTGCCTATGAACTTAAATACAGGCAGCTATCAGGGCATGATCTTTGCACTGAACAAAGCCAATTGAAGTTCAAAAGTTAGAAACTGCATGTTTGTAATTAAGGAAGCAGACATTATCCAGAATAGAAATGAGCAGATGAGTGAAAAACAAAAAATCATATGCAAATAACTATAATATTTTCTGCCTTTAGAGTGCAAGAGTAAATGAGAAGGATAAAAATGGAAGGGAAAGGACAAACAGATGAAAAAGAGGTAAGAAGAATGCTAGCTAGTACAAGAAAGACTAATGTTGTGTCTTTCGGCTTTTCCCGGTTAGGGGTCGCCACAGCGGAACTCCGGTCCGCTAATGATTGGTAGTTGATTTTTACGTGCCGAGTTACCAGCCCTGACGGTTAACCTTCAACGAAGGTACGCCCATTCACGCACGTCTCCACGCAGAAGTCGCTCTAGCTGAGAATCGAACCGGACAGCATCTTACTGTGAGGCGACAACGCTACCGCAGCACCACCACCGCGGGTCACAAGAAAGACTAATAATGAACAAAAATAGGTCCCAATACTAAAAAGTAAGGATGAAGAAATCACAAAATGATCCATATTAGGAGACTTTACTTGAATAAATAACGAATCAGGAATCACAACATAAACAACAATTTCCCATTTCCACTATTTCTTGATTTACTGGTGGTAACTGAAAACACAAGGAATACACCGCGGGTCACAAGAAAGACTAATAATGAACAAAAATAGGTCCCAATACTAAAAAGTAAGGATGAAGAAATCACAAAATGATCCATATTAGGAGACTTTACTTGAATAAATAACGAATCAGGAATCACAACATAAACAACAATTTCCCATTTCCACTATTTCTTGATTTACTGGTGGTAACTGAAAACACAAGGAATACATTTATTTTTAAAAAACATACACTGTTGTAGAGACCACTTATTTTTGTTTTTGTTTTTTTTTTCTGTTTGTTTTTGTGAAACAGAGCTTACTGGCACTGTATAATTATGAAACATCATTATGTGTCAACCAATCAGGTAATGAGTGATTTTCCTAATTCTCCTAAGTGAGATATTTATCTGCTTCCAGGTGATAGGAATAACAAAAATAAAACAAGCATATGTCTGTCATGCAATGCTTACTGATAATTAAGTAATACTTTTTCTGCAGTTCTGACTAAGAGTAGGAAGATGCAGGATCAGCCTAGTGACACATGCATGTTATACTAAACTGAACATCGCTCTTCATTAAAGCTGTGAAAACAAATTACGTTTAATATTTCACAACATTCTGAGTGGTCTTCTTTAGATTTAGATTACTGCAAAGTGTAATTATGCATAACGACAAAAACAACACAACTATTTATTTCCTTATGTGCATTTTTTACCACCTCACCTATTGATCACAGCAGGTAAAAGTCTTCAAACACTAACATCTGTAATATGTGAAACATTTCTTATTTCTCTGCTTTTATTACCACAGAAAAATACTACTGGGGTGAAGACTGCATGTGACAGTCTGAAGTCAGTATACACAGGGCATTACCCTTCTGAACAGGTTTGCATTCATCAGTGTGATATGTCAGACACTGGTGGCTGTACTTTTAAAATAAATTTGTGGTTCTCTGAACATTTTATTTAGGACTGCCTAGACTACATTTTGTTTTACAGTACCACGGGCAAGATTAACTGAGTGGCTATGTATCTTTCTATATATCCTTAGCAGATGTACATGTTATAAAATGCTTTAGAGGTGAGGCAACTGCAAAAACAAATATGATTTTTTTTTACCCTATGGTTGCAAAAAAAAAAAAAAAAAAAAAGGCAAAAAACTTTAATCAAACTATTTTGAGCATAACAGCCGGAGGAAATAATAAGAGTTGGATTTTAAGGATGTTGCTCATACTTATATTTGAATTTTTCAGCATAAACAAGTTTGTGAAAAGAACTGTATTTATGATAAAGTAGCTGTATTGTTTCTCTTATGTTCATATGGCTGATCTAGTACCAGGAAATGGTTCTTTTTTTAATTTATTTATTTTACATTTGTTGACCAGGTTTGTCTGACTGAGCTGAAAAGCCCTTTTTCAGCAGAGGCCCGGGGAGAAAAGCTCCACAATATCACAATAAGTTCCAAAATGAAAGACAATTGTTTCAAAATACGTTATAAAGAGGATAATCAGCATAGAGACCATTTGAGAAATACAAATTTTCAGGATCTTATTATAGAAGATAGTCAACATAACTCAAACAATTATATATATATCACAGTTTCTTTTAAGTCTGTTATAGTGTTTTACAGTAGCAATAAAATATCCTGGCTGGAGAAATTTATAATATAAAGGACATGGCAGTAGAGATACACAAGGGTTATAGTTGGATAGTCTAGGGTTTAAGGAGGTCTTAAACAGAGGCAGGACCACTGAGATGTTAGATAATCTCTTGCTGCAGCTTTGAATTGATTTATAGTTTTAAGGGACCTGATTTCTAGTGGGAGTTTGTTCCAAGACATAGAAGGATGGTAGCTATAGAGGCTATGACCAGTTTTGGTGTTGGGTTTGTGTATTTGAAGCAGATCTTGGTGAGAGCTGCATAGTGGCCTGGTGGGGTTGTAATATGAGATTAGATGAGATAGGCTGGGACAGGAAAACTTTCTGGTAAAGGACTGAGTGCACGATGAGGAGTTGGGAGAGAAGTAGCTGATGGGGTAGCTCAAGTCATTTTAGAAGTTTTAGGGCAAGACAATGGTGAGATTTGTACATATGTTGGTGTTGCAAATCTAGCTACCTTGTTATAAGTTGTCACTATTTTGGCTTGTAATGTAGAGTTAAGATTTGTAAGGATTTGGGAGCTGTAGAGTAGGCTAGGTAGGAGGTAGGCATGTGAGGGGGTAATTTTAGCTTTGGTAATGAGGAATTTTTTGTTTAGAGTAGCCCAAGTTTTTGATGTGTTTTTTTATACAATTGTTTATAAGCACATCGAATTTAAGTTGATCATCAATTACAACTCCTAAAAGTTTTGTGTTATTTTCAACAGTGATGGAGGTGTTATCAAGGGATAGTATAGAAAAAAATTGTTTTTAGGTGGGTGAGGTTTTTGGGAAGAAAAATAAGGAGTTTAGTTTTTTTAGGGTTAAGAATGAGTTGATTTTGAGAGAGACAGGTTTCTACGGAGTTGAAGGATTCTTGGGTAGCAGAGATGAGCTCTTGAGGAGTGTCTAGGATGGTGAAGACTGAAAAATAAATAAATAAATAAAACTCAAGGAAACAATGCCACAAGGACTGATGCCATTGTGGAAACTGATATTTTCATCAGTAGCATCAAAGAAGCATTTTCTCACGTCTTAATTACATGCATTCACTCATTTGCAATACCTGTTTTACTTTACTCGGTCACAGGAAGAAATTACCCATCCCACCAGTGGTGGTGCTGCGGTAACATTGTCGCCTCACAGTAAGACGCTGTTCGGTTCGATTCTCAGCTAGAGCATCTTCTGCGTGGAGACATGCGTGAATGGGCGTACCTTCGTTGAAGGTTGTGCGTCAGGCCTGGCAAGCCAGTACGTAAAAATCAACTGCCAATCATTAGCGGACCGGAGTTCCACTGTGGCGACCCCTAACCGGGAAAAAGCCGAAAGACACAAGCAAACAAACCAATTAACAAGTGGGCAGGGTAGGAAATAATCCCAGATGGGATGTCAGACCATCATAGGACAATATCACTCAACACAGAAATTTAACAACTCTTTATCCTCTACATACTAAACACACATTCAGGCAAGTTATTCTCCCAGATGACTCTTCAGTAGTAAATACAGCTACCACAGGAGCAAATACCTGGTGCTACATTTTCTTCTGGAGAAATCTGTCAAAGAGCTAAAGGTTCGAGGTTTCTGGTGTCAGTTTCCTGCACCTTCTGACAATTTCTGTGTTCTTTAGCTTTTAGTCTGATTGTATTAAGTAAGCAACATCTTTCTATCATAGATAAACTATGATTTTTCCAGCTATTCTTTCACATGCATCATCTAGCCCACCATAGCAACTTTCACACCTTAACATACCTAAAGAGATATAGTGGTCGCAGCAGGAACTGTCATACTTCTCACTTAGTGTATTAAGGATGCCAAATCATTTTTATCAATTTGCACATACCGTTTTATACTACAGATATCTACAATGACCTAAACAGAGAGAGATAAATCACACAAGCCTGTGGACAAATAAAGTTAACATTCCATATATCAAACAATATTTGGGTTATTGGTGAAGGAACATGGAAATATTCACTGAAGTAATTGAAGGAACATGGAAATATTCACTGAAGTAATTTACCCCACATAGATACTAGTGTTAACAGAATTTATCAGGACCAATGTGGATTGATCTTGAGCCTAGTAATTGAACACTAGCTGTGATATGATTTAACATCACCTGTACCCTGCAGTGCTATTTTGCTATTATATGCTGGTCCCCTCTGTTTTTGACAACAAAGCAGAAAACATTTTTTTTTACTTAAAATGATCTTTTATCTCATTTGTTTATAACCAGAAAGATGATATAATGACATGTAGATACCGAAATTTAAAAATGTAATGTGGAATTCAAAGGTGATCTCCTAGCCTTCTATATTTTAAGGTGCAGTGCTGAGAAATAAAACAGCATCTGTTAGCCAGTTAATTTCTGTCATACAAAACTGCAGGCAGAACTGTGCAATATATTCTGAAACAAAAGCTAAATCCATGATAATCTTTCAAGTAGTAGAAAATAATACTCTGCAGATCTGCAATCTGCATGCTTTAAATAATGGGTTTAGGAGTCTATAACCAACATTCAAAGGCCTGTAACTCTAAGAGGCTGCACAATTTGTTAAGCATACATCAACAGAAAATGCAGAATGTTTTGTCTCTACAAAATATTTCAGAAGTGTTTATCTGTTTATATAACAATCACTTAATACATTCATTCAATATAATCTGACTGAATGATACACATTTCACAATAAAATGCTCTTTTTCTATGGACAGCCGACCTATTATACCAGCATTTTTCCCAGTTATTGATTACTATGTTTTCACCAACTATATTAATAAAGAAAAGGTCTGAAGGAAGATACAGAGGCTTTGATACATCCTGTCTATTCCCTCCTCTGCCCAGTGGACAACCCAGAGATTCTACTTAGGTTCTTTACGTTAGTACTAGGCTAGCTACCCTTGACAGCTATTTTAAGCCTAGCCAATTACCCCATTTGGTGCTTAAAAGTAATCAGTCATACTGGAGTATAGATTTACCTAACCTTTTCCAAGATTTATATTTATAAATATTACTCTAGGGACTATTAGATCAAATTATAGACATTTGGAGGAGACACATTTGTTGAGATATGGTGTTTAGGAGCTGCCTCTGCCCATTAGTAGTACAGGGGGGAGTCCTGGAATAAATTTCCTATTTCCCATCCACTGATCCAACTTAAGCTTCAATGGTGTCAAGGATGAGCTTTTACTTTATGTGGATGGGCAGTCTGTTCCACAGCAGTGAAGTATTCTCTGTATGATATACACCTGTCCCTCCAAACTGTTCTGTTAATGTTGTAGAAGAGGTTTTGGCCCCTGGATCAAGTATGTCTAATACCATCTGACTTGCTGATGTGAAGTAAGTTCATCAGTAATGAGTCAGAGGATGCCTCGTATGATAGACACAGGTTATGTCTTAGCAGTCTGTAAGAAACCGAATGTAACAATATGGCTTAGAGTTCATGTAAGGCATAGTGTTTAGACCTTGTGTCATTTTTGTAAGGTATCTCAGGGGGCATATTCCAGTTATTGCATAAGTCAGGACAGCTACATGCCAAAAGGGGCATTATTCTCAATGACTGTCTAACTACAGATGAATAAAGGGGGGGCAGTGACATCCCTGGATCTAGAAGTAATCCCCTTGTTTATGAGCTGCAGAATATGGAATGGCTTCCTTACCAAAGTGGACACATACTGATCAAAAGTTAGGTCCCTGTTCACGTAAGTTCCCAAATCCCAAACTACTAGGTCCACTCTTAGCGGTGTGCTGTCAATGTGGTAGTTAACCAGGGGAGTCAACTTTTCAAAGGAGACAATAATGCTTTTTTTTTTTTTTTTTGCATTTAGCTTTAGTTCATGAGTCTGGCACCAGTTACTTATTTTGGACAAGCCTTCCTGCAGAATGGCTGAACCTTCTGCAGATTTGATCACTGCTCCTAGCTTACAGTTATCTACAAACTTAATCAGAACCACACCTCTATACCTGTCAGAGCAAGAAATCTGGACAAAGACATAAATAATGGGGGGGGGGGGGCAATTTTTAAATATTGCTCTTACAAACTTAGAAAGTTGATGGAATAACAGGTTTTGCATTAGCATAAATTTTACTGAAGGATATGAAGTCTGAAACTCAAATGTCTGTTATTTTCTGACTTCAATCTTTAATGATTAGTAAATAATTTGCCAGAAAAACACAATTTTATAAACGTAGATCAAAGATATGAGACAAAAATATGGACATTCTGCGAAAATCTGTACAGTTGAGAGGTATGATCACAACCCTTTGGTACTGGCTTTTACTTCTGACAAGTAGATGCTGAACAGAAGAGGTCCTAGGACTGAACCCTGGAGCACTCTACTGGTGAAATCATCTTTTTGTGGGGGTAGCTTCCCTTATTGTGATCTACTGTGTCCTATCTGTGAGCCAGATGGCAATCCAGTGGGTGATGAAGGGGTTTATTTGTAACTTAAGCTTTTCTACCATGCCTGACTGGAGGACTGTGTCAAAAGCCTTGGCAGGTCAAGGTAAGTGATGTGTACTTGCTTTATCCTTGTCGATTGCTTTGGCGACCTTTTCAAAAAAGTCCACCGGGTTCAATAAGTATGACCTGTCTTTGACGAATCCAAAGTTAGATGGGTCCAGTGTTTGGAGATTCTCTAAGTCCTTATTGGTTTAATTCCATGATAATTTTTTCCCATGGCTTTGCATATGAGGCTGGTCAGACTTATGGGTCTATAACTGTCTGTGTCTGTGGAAGGTCCTCTATTAAGCTAGGGAATAACTGTTGCTGTTATCCACTCACTTGTTCCAATACCTGTAAGGAGGTTAAGGTTGAACAGTGTTGTTAAGAGTGTGGCTAAACTGGACTTCACGCATACTGGATGTTGTCAGGACCCATTGATTCAGTATTTCTTTTGCTTTTGGATAGCACTTTTAGGAGACTTGGTCTTGTGTGACAGCCAGTGAGTCATTTCAGATATTTCATGTGAGACAAGCTGTGGAAGAGAGGGGTAAAGTCTGGGCTGAATTTATTGACCAGTAGGTTAGATATTCAGTGCAGGTAACATTATTAGCAATCAGCTCTGTGCATTGTTGAGTTGTGATCCTAAGATTATGAAAATAACTAAATAAGACCTTACGACTCTCCTCTGCTTAGGTGGCTTTTTTGCCTCAAACTGGTCTTTGGTAGATTTAATTAAGCACTTGAGTTGCATGTTTAATGACGAGGGCTCTTTCATTCTGTGTATTGCTCTTCTTACTTTTAACCACTAATCTCTTCCTTTTATTGTAAATCTTGTTGATATTAAAGTTCCACCAGGGGATTTATTTTTATGGTAAGCTGCTTGGTAATGCTACATCTATGCAACAGTTGCTTATTTCTTTGTACATCACCCACCGCCACATAGGAATTGCATTGTTTGTCCTGTGCGGTCCTCCTGAACTGTTTTATTGTTTTTGACTGTACTGATTTTGTAAGTAGGCTGTTCCACCAACCACCAGCCATCGTCAAAAAACAATGTTCCATGAAGTTCAACAAATGGCTGATATGCTGGAGGAGCTAAGAAGGGTATGGTGGGAGTCAGCAAATTATTCTGGCTCATCCATCTTATGGAGGGAATTGGTGGTTCAATCAGCCAAACTGATCCTGTGCAGGCCGCTGCTTGCACAACAGCAATAGTCAAAGGAATAGGGAAGTGGACGTGGCATTCTAAGCAGTGATGGCAGCCCTCCAGGCAGTGCCAGCCATAGTGAAATAGAACCATAGGTTTAGGGATTAGTGGAGCCCTCCCCCTCACAGAACCTATCCAATTTCCCAAAAGTTCCATAGTTTCACTTCATAACATAAGCATAACTCTTCCACATTAAGTCAGACACATACGTTAGTGCACTTCTGGCTGTCCTTTCCAAAAAAACACCAGACCAATGCAAGCCAGTTGCCGTCAGAAATCCATAATGGACTAAAAAGAGACTTTCATTCTCTTCCTATTTCCTGGAGTTTCTGTATTGGTTAATTTTATTTGATGCTATTTTCTTAGTTTCTTCTGACATCCATGGTATGTATACTATGGCAAAAATTGAATTCATCAGTAAAGGTACATTGACCTGTAGCATTTTTCCATAGTGTGGTTCCCAAGGAAAAGAATACTGGAGTTTACAGGAGCAAAACAGCCAAACTCAAAGACAGTAATCATGTGACAGAGAAAGAATTTGTCCAGGATGGAATATTATTCTACCACAGGATGCGCATACACAGACACACAGACACAGACACAGACACACACACACACACACCACAGCTGAAGACATAAAATGTCTTTAGTTATTTGCTGATCAAAGAACTATTATGTATCTACATAAAATATATTTGTAATACCTAACACGCATACACATGTACAAATGAGGACACACACACACACACACACACACACACACACACACACACACACACACACACACACACACACACACACACATAGTGATTGGCAGTATGTAAGAGCTGCTGACTAGTAACTGACTTACAAGTTTATAAGCTGTAATGGAAGTTATACTGCTTGCATACTTGTAAATCAAGGACAGAGCAGCAACTCTTACAGAGTGCTGACCACACACCCTTACAACAAGCTAAACACTGAATTCTATTTAAGCAGCAATGATTATAATTGTGGCTGCTTAAATGATTGCATACATTGTTGGTAGAGACCGATCAGCATCTCTTCTTCAATGCCAATCTCATCTCCTATGAGCTTGCGCCCAGTGCAACCACTCCCTTTGCCCAACCTTTGCTATGGCTCACACACACACACACACACATACAATATAAAGGTTCTGTACATCACCTGTCAGGAATTAGCATATCTTTGGGGGTCTACATTATATCTTTGAAGAGTCAGTTCAGTGAATGGCATTTTACATCAAAATGCCATTCAGCGAACTGTTCATAGTGAGATCGCGGTACAGTGAAGATTGGAAAATCTGCCCTTTCCTCACTGTAGTGCAGTACTCAGAGTTGGCATATATAATTAGTGGAGGGCCACAGCCCCCCACAAGAGCGAGTTCGCTGAATGGCATTTCGATATAAAATGCCATTCGTTGAACTGACTCTTCAAGGATATGATACAGACCCATTTTTGGGATGTGTAAGGAAACCAGACACTTTGATGAAAACCCATGTGGACACAGAAAGTACACCCATAATCCACACGGAAGGCACTGCAGCCAGGAACAAACTGGAAAAGCAAGTAGTGTGAGGCAGCAATGCTAATCAGAAGTAAATGGTATTGCTGTGAATTTATAGGGAACAGAAAATCTATAAACGTCATCAGTGTTAAGCCTGGTGATCTCTGTGCAGTCCTCAATTGTCTTTTTATACAGACATAGCATTCCATACAAACTCTTTATGAATAAATAAGAAAAATCCAGTCAAGAAATAAAGGTGGAATTTTTTTTCCTTTACAAGAGTACCTCAACTATGCTAGCTATGCTGTTGTCCTATTACGACCTCTTGCTCTCTGCCAGGAATGCAGATTCCAAACAACAGGTTAATTAACAATGCACCCATTTTTTAGGTGTAACTGCTGTTTACCCTTTAATAACATTATGCCACTGAAAAAGCTAATAAAAAATACTCTGAATTTATTAGTGTCTCTACTCACCATCTCCCTCAGAAAGATTTGAGTTAAGTCTTACTACTACAAATTTAAACCTGCATTCTCAGCACCTGAGAGTTAAGCTTGATACAGGGGCTACTGCACATGCAATCAGCTGCTAACCATGTCAAAAACTAACTCTGATGTTGTTATTAAGCACTGTTATGGGCAAGTGGTCACGAAAAAAAAATTGTGCTGCGAAGATGAGGCAACTGAAACAGACTTCTGGACTGTAACAATCCAATACCTACCGTTAAAGTGAAAAAAAAGTAGAAATGAAAAGCCCCCTCCCCACATCCAAACTGCCTGGCACCCAAGATGACTGCTTAGTTTGCCAGTGCCTAAGGCTGGCCTTGGCTCTAGGATTGCGTGTGTGTGAATATGTAAATACTCCCAAACCATCCAGGAACCAATGAGACGTAAGCTTTTAATAATCATATAAAACAAGCACTTTCACACACAGCAAAACATTTTATCATTGTTTAAGTCATATGTAGCAGCTTTTATATAATAAAATTCTCGTGACCCTGACCAGCAGCTTTCTGCAATTCTTCAATTAGTAAATGCTCTCTCTTTTTCTTTTAGATAGGTTAAGGTCCTGACAGGTTGTGGAATTTAGTTTATTAATCCACTTGTATTTACAATCCTCAGTAAAGCTAACAAAAATCACCACCTCTGAAAGTTATTTTAACAAGCTGCATTGTCCCACACAATGTAACAATGAATATTATGCTTTGCCAAAGCATTGATCTTATTCAGTTTCTTCATATCATAAACATGTTCACTAATTCTTTCCATAAATGACTTTTTGGACTTTCCAGCTTAGAAAGCATTACAGTAGATGTCTAGTGCAGCCAGCACACACAGCAGGATAATATAATTCACTGTTAGTAGGGTGCTTAAAAGTAGCATCTAGATTAATGTAACTATGTAACTGCAATAGTTGCAATTTCTGCATGGATGACTACCATGTCAAGATGAAATTAAAATAACAATATTGTTGCCATAGCAAACATGCCTCTTTAAATGTTTTTTTTTTTTTTTATTCCTGTTGGACAAACTAGATTTCAATTCTACAATACAGTTATGTTTTTGCTAACTATTAAAATATTCCTGCATTTCTTAATCACTTATGATGCTAACACTGTTGGAAAAGGCTGAAGGTAATTTATCATTCCTAACACCTTTCCTTAAAGGCACTTGCTGTCCAAAATATGGAGCAGCTTGAGCCAAGGTATATGGTCTCACCCCATTGCTGACATCTTGTATATAATGTGGGTCATAACCTTTTGCTGAAAAATCGTCAACAACATCTTTGAATTTATTGAACATGACATTGTCATCTGTAGCAAGACAACTTACTCTTAACATTTGTCCTTTCACTATATTCCTGTGTATATGAGTGGGGTGATGCTATTCCTATGTAAAAATGTATTCTTATGTCATTTTATGTAATGATGTATGCAAAGTAGCTGTTAAATCTTGCTTAACATTCACATCCAGAAAACTAATCTCAGTGTCTGAGTAATTTAAATCAAACCTTACATACTCAGTAGTATTGTTAAGTTAGTTTATAAAACTAAATACAAGCTCAGTGTCACCTTGCCATATAAAAATATATATAATCCACAAATATCCAATAATGGAGACTCTGTGGTCTAAGTTCAAGGGGGCACAGAACAAAATTATTTTCTTCTCTTTAGCTGAGACAACATTGGCTAAAACTTACTGACACAAGAGGTGTCCATCACCACACCTTATATGATTGATAAAGGCTTATTGCTTTGTGGTTCCTGACTAGTCTTGAGTAATCTGGACATTGGATTTTCACTTACTAGGATTTGTTTGGTACTCCTTTGTGTGTGTGTGTGTGTGTGTGTGTGTGTGTGTGTGTGTGTGTGTGTGTGTGTGTGTCTGTAAGTGCACACATGCCACAAACACAGCAGGACACAGAATGCCCCATAGTGATGTGGGTGTTTATCGCATCTACTAGGGGGCAAATTTATGCACCAAACCATAAAACCCTGATGACTGCCTGTATGACAACGCTCAAAGTAGAAGGGTTGATAGTTGGCAGGAAACAGGGGAGATAAAGTATTAAAAAAGTACACCCTCACATCTCTCTTGAAAAATCTGCCTTGCAGTTTCAAATTTGGTTATCATTCTTACGTTAAATAAAATTAAAAATGTAGGCTTTGAGCAGTGCCAACAGGACCAAGTAAATGACTGACAAATACTTATGATCAGTCATAGTGAAGCTCCATAAGACAAGAACATTACTGCATAATACATGCAATAGTGAGCATTATGTTACACTGTTTTAGACAGTTCAATCTGATCAAGTTATTATAAAATTAATTTTTCCAGTTCTTTGGGATTTCTAATACCATGGAGGGAATGGACCCCATTACTAAGTCAAAGTATGATTAAAGTTCATGAAATTAGTATTGTTTCCATCTTTGATGTTAACCAGAAATGCTCTTCACAGCACCTGCAATGTGCCCACTAATGTTGCCTTCTGCAATTCGTACGGAGTTACACGTATCTGTAACATATCTAAGTAAGATTGTAAGTTATTTTTTATAAGACCCATTGCTCCTACTACTACTGCAACTGTCTGAGTATCCTTCTTCCACAATGACCTCATTTCTGCCTGCGAATCCTGGTATTTTATGACTTTGTGTCTCTCTGTATGTAAAACACTGTAGTCACTGGGTGTAGGAATTTCAATGATTAACGCTACTTTTGTCTTCTTTTCATGGGCTACTATATCTGTTTTTTCTTGCATCTGTTTTTTTGAACTGTTAGTAATGGGTGATCCCATGTGATATAAACTTCATCATTTTCTATAATGCTTTCTGGCTCTTGTTTCCAGTGTTTTTCAGCTACTTCAATATTATAATGTTTGCACAATCCCCAATGCAATAGTCTTGCCACATTATTATGCCTTTCAGTATACAGTCCTTCTGCCGTTATTATATCACAACCAGCAACAAGATGTGTGACTGTTTCCAATTCTGTTTTACATAACTTACATTTGTCTGTTTCTCCCACATGATCAATGGACTTTGTAAATCAATGTGTATGTAGTCCATTATCTTGGGCCGCCAATATTAACCTTTCATCTTTTGGTATAAATTCACCTCTCCTTAACCATTCCTCCATTCGATCCTGATCAACATGGGGTTGTTCCAAGAGTTTTTTTAAACTTGCAACTATATTTATGCATCTTCCACATTTCTTGCCTTCTCATCTGATCCTTCACCTTATATTATTCTGTTTGTTTTTTGGCACATTCTGTTGCTGCCTGATTTTTATTTACTTCTGGTTTGATTTCCATTCCCGCTTGATGCCGATATACTTCTGCGAAACTAAGCAGGGAAGTCATCTTAGACTTATTCTCCTCATGTTTCAAAACTTTCACTACATTTGGGTCTTGTGAGGTCAGCAGATATGTATAGAGGGGTCCCTATCAGTTCAGTGCAAAATCAGTTCATCGAATGGCATTTTCAATGCAATTACATCGAACACGCTGTTTGTCAAACTGTTCATACTGAGATCACGATACAGTGAGGATCAGGAAATTTGCCCTTTCCCCACTGTAGTGCGATCTCGGAGTTGGTATATATAATTAGCGGGGGCTGTAGGGTGCACAGCCCCCCAAAAGATGGGAATTCAATAAACGTCCTTTCTGATAAAATGCCGTTCAGTGAAGTGATGGTTTGCTGAAGTGATACAGACCCGTATGCAGTCCCACAACTGCAAATCTACACATGTAAGCAATTTCAAGGAGGCCCATATCTCCTTCGGAACAGGGAATATATAATCTTGGTATGCACTGAATTTTATACATTTGATAAGCATGAAGCATCCTTCTTGTTCTCCTGTACAACCTATCCCACACCTTTTGGGCCCAGTCAATCACTCCAAAACTGGTTTGGACAGGAAGAGCAAACTGGTTTACAGCTTGGATTTTGTTCTTAGATGTCAACACTGTTTTCAGTATTAATTTAAGTCTTCTAAAATATTCCTTACTAAGTTTTATTTCCATTTTTTCATGTTTTATTGTTGATCCTTCAATTCCCAAATATTTACTCACTCCCTCTTGCTCAGGTTCTTTTATATCACCATTCCTGTCCCAAACCGATGTCTTCTTGGTGCTGCAGCTTTCCTGCTTTAAAGGTTGCTTTTGCACATTTATCAAGACCAAATGACATTCTTACATCATCTGACAAAGTTTTGACCATTTGCAGTTGTGCTATCAGTTCCTCAGCCGATGAACTACACAGTTTTAAATCATCTAAAAAAGAAGATAATTCTTTACACCTCGTTGTTGTCTAGGAGCCAAATTATACCCATGACCTAATCTGTTAAGTAAACAACTTAATGGGTTAAATGCAAGGCAAAAGAACAGCGGTGACATTGAGTCACCCTGGAATATCCCCCTTTGAATTTTTATTCCTGGAATAATAATTTGTCCTTTATCATGGCTGAACTACAAAGTGGTATGCCACTGTTTCATGGTCGTTGTATAACTGATCAATGTAGGGTATATCTTACACATTTTTAAGCACGCTTTTAATGTGGGATACTGTCAACATTTTTTGTAGTCTATCTATGCCATACTTAGAGTCTTCCTGTTTTACAGTTCTCTATTATGACTTTATTTAACAACAAATGATCCTTTGTACAATGTGACCTTTTGTTCTATTGCCACGATTGAGTTTTCTTCTAAATGACTAAAAATTCTGTCAGCATCAATTCCAGTGTATAGTTTGTAAGTCGCCGGAAGGCAAATTATTGGTCTTTTTTTTTAAGGATAACTTGCTTTTTTTTTTTTTTTTTAAATATAGCTTGCAGATTTACTCTTAAGTAGGAGTATTGTTTTTCCTGTTGTTAACCAGGCTGATTTCTATTCAGGGTGCACATATAAACAGTTCTTACTCATGGCTAAATCTTCATGTAAAGATGTTACTACTTTTAGCCAGACATTAGGTACTGCATCTGAAACTGGGATTTTCCAATTAGGAACTTTTCTTAACTTTGTTTCACTCTCTCTGGCTGTTACTTCATCCCATTTCATATTCTGTACATTTGAACTTCTTATTCTTTCTTTTACTTTTTCTATTCATTTAGCATCTTTGCTATGTTCCACAGGATCTTCATAGATACTTCTCCAAAATGTATCCATTGCTTCTTTTTTTGGGTGGTGTTTCAATTCCTTTTGCCTTGTTTCCCAATTCTTTATAAACATTTTTAGATTTTGGGAGAGTCCTGCCTGATCTTGAGCAGAATCCATAGCAACAGAAGAAAGGTGGGGGGGCATAGAGATGCATCCTCTTACGAGGAAAAGAAAGGGCATCCATTTTCCAAATCAGAGGATTTGGAAAAGAATAGAGGAAGTTGTCTGTTCAGAGGGGAGGCAAAAAGATCTACCTGAGGAATACCCAACCAATGGACTATGTCCAGGAACACATCTCTGTGAAGCATCCATTCATGTGTCTGTGTTCTGAATCTGCACAGAAAGTCTGCCACTAGATTGTGCTCTGAAGGAACGTAAACCACCTGAAGAGCCACTTGACGCTTGACATCTAGATCACAGACCTGAACAGCTAACCTGCAAAGGAGATAGGATCTCATACCCCCCTGCTTGTTGATCTACCACATCACAGTGGTATTGTCTGTTAAGATTTTGAGGGGGCCAGGGTGGAAAAGAGGATGAAAAGCTTGCATGGCCAGAAGCAGGGCTTTAATCTCTCTGATGAGGCTAGAGACCCTGAACCTTTAGGGGGACACAGGAAGCGCCCAACCCTAAATCTGAGACATCCACGAACAGTTCCTGAGTAGGAACTAGAGCCTGGAAGGGAAACCCTGGATTGAGAGAGGGCTTAAGAATCTACCACAGAAACTCAAGTCTGAGACAAGGAAGAAGAGGAACTCTGGGGGGGGGGGGGTTGATGCCACATTGATCTGAGGTATCACTGAGAGTTCCTCATGTGCAGCCTGGTAAAAGGAAGCATGGGAGTAGTGGAGGCTAAAAATCCCAGAACTCTGAGAAATTTCCTGGCTGTGAGAGAGGACAGAGGAAGAAGGGACTGGAAGAAGGTCATCAGAGACAGAACCTTGGTAGCAGGAAGACAGGCCAGCATAAGAACAGTCTGAAGTCTGCACCTGAGAGGGCATCAGGACTGATTTCTTGAGCTTTATGGTGAACTCCATATTGTGTAAAAGACAAGTGGTAAACTGGAGACACTGCCACATACTGCTGGGAGAAGGGGCTTGAATGAGTAGGCCTTTCAAAGGAAAAATCTGTATCCCCCAAAGCCTGCAAAAAGCAATGACAGGGGCAAGGGATTTGGTGAATACCTTTGGGCTAGAAAAAGACCAAAGTGCAAAACAGAGAACTGAAAAAGGGAGGAAGAAACAGAGAAATGCCAACATTTCCTGACAGAGGGTGAATGAGGATGTGAAGATTGAAATCCTCTAGGTCTAGAGAAACTGAAAAAGCCTGGAGAAGAAGAAGAGGAAATAAGGTCTGAAGGGACAGCATCAGGAAAGAAGGAACCTTGGGAAAGCTGTTGAGCACATAAAGATTCAGAATTGGTCTCCAACTACCCTCCTTCCAAGAAACCAAAAATATTCTAATGTAAAACCCCTTCATTAGTTGGGTGGGAGGAATGAGCAGAATAGCACCCTGATCCAAAAGGGATTGCAGATCCTCTGGGAAATGAGGAAGCCATTTTAGAGGAGGTTGAGGAATGTCTGTAAAGGGGGGAAGGGATTTCCAAACCCTGAAATGCACCTGATGAATAATAGACTGTACCCAAGAGTCTGAGGTAATCCAATGCCAATTTGGAAAAGACAAAGATGAAGAGACAAGGGTACCTGACTGAGGAGAAGGGAAGGCCAAATGTCAAATGGAGACAGGTTTGTCCTGAAAAGAAGGCTTCTGAGATGTAGGAGTCTGACTGGATTTAGCAGGAGGAATGTGCCTAGATCCCTTCTTACTCTCAGGAGGAGGGCGTGTTTGCCTACAAACAAAAGCAGACTTAGAAGGGTAACTCCTCTGGAGTTTGAGGATAGGGGAGACAAAAATGTATGAGTGCCTGCAAGGCCTTATCTTTATCATGGAAGGACTTAAAAAAAATCATCAGTAACAGCTGCCTTACAAAATTTGTATTATCCGGAGGTGTATTCAAAAGTTTGCAAAAGTCTGAAGATATAGCTAAAAGTAACTCCTCATTACAGAAGCAAAGGCAGCAGCCCTAGAAGAGGAATTAGAATGGCGGGCAACCTGAGAAGTGGATCCAAGTAGGGAAAGAGCTGAAGCCTTCCAATCAGAATCAGGAAGGGAAGACATCACCTTAGCTACCAGAGAAAGAAGAACCACGACATACCTGGTCACGTGGGTCTGGTAATTAATATCACTAAAAGACAGGGTGTCAGAAGTATAAATTTTCTTACCTAAACTTTCCATAGCTCAGCTGTTCTTGTCTGAAGGAAGGAGCTTATAGATAGCAACAGCTTAGAAGGTTTATCTGAGAAGACTGAAACCACTGAAGGATCAGCAGGAGGGCACTTGTACAAAAAGTTGGTATCCTCCAGCATCTTGTAGGACCTGTCAGGTTTCCTGGGAGTAGTAGGCTGAGAATCAGGAGCTACATAGGTGGCAGTAAAGGTATCCAAAAGGGCTTCCAAAACAGGAGGAAAAGGAGATGCTTGGGAGACTCCATTTGCAGAAGCTCATGGTCCCTCTTTTGGATGTCAAAGACTTGGGAGCAATCCCACTTAAAATACTCCATCATACAAGTAATAATGTCCTCAAAGGATAATACTTCTAAGGGTGAGTCTGGACTAAAAGAATCCTCTTCATTCAAACTGTAGTCTAGAGGGGAAGGAATATGGGAGGAGTAACCTTGGGATTCCATACTGAAATCCAAGTCCTAATCTGAGGAATCCAAGTCTCTACCCCTCTTAACAATGGTGGAAGACAAGGGAGGAGCAGGGACAGACACACCTTAAGGAGGCTTCAGAGCTATTAAAGGATTAAATAGACCCAAGTAAAATCCTGCCATACATGCTGGGGATCTTTAGCAAAAGGGAAATGTTTTATTTTCTGCTTTTTCTTGAGTGGGACATCCACCCTAAATACCCTCGGAGGTTCAGACACTTGGCAAGATTCAATAATGGTAGCAGGGATCTCCTCCCTCACTAAAATCTGAGGATTCCTCCTTGGTACTTTGGAAATAATCAGCTGAGGTTCCCCTTCAATGACCAGAGCAGACATCAGAAAAGCCTACAAGGACATGCAAGATTTCAGATCCATGCCGGGTTCTGATGGGGTCATGGCAGGAGAATCTGAGGTAAGCACCAGACGGTCTTCAGGTCTTTCACTAGCTTCAATCTAGAGAGATGTACAAAGGAGGCTGGACAGTAAGCAGGTCAAACAAAGGTTTCTTGGCCTTCTTCTTGGTAGATGGATGGCCCTCAAGATGGGAGGAATCTGCCATAGCACCCTAAGCTAACAGCTTAAATTGCTGCTTCTGGTATATGGACAAAGAAGATAAATAACTATGGAGGGTCTCAGGGACAGATGTTTTGCAGATACAGCACTGTGTAAAGAAAACTAAAAAAAGGAGAGAAGAAAGCCCAGTGGAGCTCTTATCTGAAATCAGCTTGGCAATTGGCACAGCAGAACAGCATTCAGACCTACATTCAATAACGGTATTCAGATTGGTGGCAACTAAGTTTTAAGTGTTTGCATCTGTATGACACCTTTATGCCCTACACCTTGTGTGGGCAGCATACATGTGATATGCAGTGCCTATAACATCTAAAGGCTTTGGTATATGGATGGAAATTAGGCTATCCTTGGGCAGGAGATCCTTTATGTATAGAATATGGCAACAGTGATATAGAAGGACATCAAATTTTACCATGTTTTTAGGGGAAATTTTAGTTGGTGCACCAACTTCTTCCAAGTCTTCACCTATGTTCTCCTTCTCTCTCAATCTCTCTTTTTCTCTCTCTCCCTGTCTTTTTGTCTCTCTTATCTTGACATCCTCCAGCAATGCAAATCAACATTTAGAATTGACAAAACCATATTTTGTTTCACTGTGTTCAATTGTTAAACAGATAAGCACAGCCTACAAAACAGCATGGGTTATTTTATGACACATTTAGAAACTGTAAGAATGATTTTTTTTTAATGGTGAGAAAGAAGATGTATATTTCCTTGAAAGTAGTTAATTGATGGAAGACAAGTGCACATTTTAAATGGGAGTGGGAACCATTTAGCAGCATTTAACAGTAATGTCTAAATTCCTGACCTCACCACTGCCATTCACTCTGGAATACTGACAGAAAGTGCTGCTTACAAACTGTAAAACTTAGAATGTGTTTCATATAAGGAAATAAGGAAATATTAATAAAGTATTCCTTCACTGTACATCATAGAAAAATCACAAATACATCAAGTAACATTAATAAACCCGTTAAGTATAAACAAGCCAAACTGGAACTAGTATGCACTGTGCAACATTCAAAACAAAATAAACACATACTACAAGAGTTTTTCACATTTTACTGTGGATCACATTATATAAACTAACCAGAAGAAAGATAATCTGAGTCTGTCTGAATGCTGCAGCTAGCCTGAAGCAGCTGTCGCAGTCAGTTCCATCCTATCCTATCCTATTAGAATCCCAGGCTGCTTTAAAGGTCTCACCACTCTTACCTTCCACCACCCACTGATTCTCTGCTTCAAATTACCAATAAAAAATGTTTTTAGACATAAAGATTCACATTTTAGTTTTATCTGTTTGGTTATGTCCCTTCCTTGCCTGTCTTATTCTTTCTTAATGCAAAAAAGTAGTCTTTCTTACCAAGGTGATTTTGCACATGTGATAACATATACCCTCTACTACAACTCTATAATATCCATTCCTCTCTCTCCTTTTTGAACTCCTTACTCTCTTCTCATATTTCATAGTGTCAATGGTGCAATAGGTTGCACACTCATCTTTGCTGCAGAAGGTTGTGGGTTCTACTCCCACACCAGGCACATGGCTTGCTGATACTGCAATGCAGCATAAGGGAGGTGTTGCACTCCTGAATGTGTCATCCTTTAGATGGACAACATTTGCTTGAGTTGGTGGTAGGTCAGGTGGATGTAAAAGATCCCATGGCAGCTATCGAAAAGAGCATGGGTCCTTTACTTGTATACAAAAAGAATTATTATTTACAACATATTAGAAATGTACAAATATACAGAAATACAAATTTATTTATACATATTCATAATTTCCTTTGCAATCATCTAAATTTTCATTCTTATTAGGCCCCCAATCCTTTTTCCAAACCACCATACTTATTCACTTAATATTGTTGCTAAAATCCATTTACCATTAAACATAATTTCATTTATTCTTTCATTACATATTACCCATATAATATAAAATAACTTTTATCTACTCTAACATATTCTTTACTTATATTTTTATAAGACCCATATTTAATCATATCCATGTTTATTTTATCCACTTCTGTTATATCTTCGAAAAAAATCTTCTTTACATAGTTTTCCCCCAAAACTTTTTTACTCTTTTACATTTCAAAAACATGTTCCGTAGTTTCTACTTCTTAACAATGTAAACATATTCTATAACTTTTCTTTTTATATGGCATATTTCCTTTTACTGGCAATCTATCTATTACAAGTCGCCACAAAATCTTGACATTCTACTTTTTGATTACACCATTTGCTTCTTATTTGTATAGCTTTGCTTCATCCGTTACAGTTGTTTTACATAATAATGTTTATCATTATATTCTTATACCATACTTTTCTATTTTTCTGTATCATCAATTTTTATTTTCCACACAACTATTTTTCTTGGTCACATTTTATTTCTTCATTTATACACTCTTTCCCAGACCCCAAAATGTATCATACTTATAATTATACAATTTTACTACTAATCTGTCATCTTTTTCATTTATCTACTTTAACACTTTGTACAAATATAATAAAACAGCATACACCACTGAGTTAATTAACCCCAACCCTCCTTCCTCTTTATTTACATATAAAACTCCTCTTTTTACTGGGTTTAATTTACAACCCCATGAAAATGAAAAAAATGGTCTGTAATAATTCCTTTTCAAATACTGTTGGCAACATAAATACACTTGCTAAGTGTGCTATTTTCCCATCAGTACTGAATTTATCAAATAAGACTTTTTTTCTGAAGAATAACTTGTATGTTCTCCAGAAAAGACAGACTTGTTTTATTTCTTCAACTGTTTTTCCTCACTGAATTCTACTTACATCTTTATTCTCAGATTTTATACCTAACACAGAAATGTCATTCATTGTAAAATATATACCCACTATCTTTATTACATCACCTAAACCTTTACTTTTCTCTTTATTTAAGGCATCCCTATCACTTCTAAACACTCATTTCTGAAAATTTTTACTTCTTTTATCCATTTTTTTGCAATTATCATAATGCCTTCAGGTGTTACATACCCTGCCTCCTTCATTTTGTGATTTATTTCATATACTACCACATTCATAACTGATGCAAAGAATATACAACTCATATGTACCACTTGGCTTAACCAGCCATTTACAAGTATTTTTACTTTATTATTACTTTATGCTGACATGCATTAGTTTCCTAACTTGCTCACCTATATCATATTCTTTCATTATTACTTTTATTTATTTTTTATTTATTTTACATTTGTTGACCGTGATTTTCCGACTGAGCTGAAGAGCCCTTTTTCAGCAGAGGCCCAGAGAGAAAAGCTCCAACATTTTAAACAATTTTCATTATAAATTAGCATTAAACAGCAATGTTACAGGATTATTACAAGGCATTAAGTAGGAATACAATGTTATACAGTGTCAGTAATAGAAATAGAGCAAAACTATTTCAAGATGTATAAAAATAAATATGTCATTAAGATGAATATAAATTTTGGGGTAAGTGGTTACAAAAACCCAGTTTTATCATAATGTAGTTGCATGAAGGCAAGACAATTACAATATAATATTTCTCTGAGTCAATTTGCTTAAGTAGAAAGAGTAGTCAAGGAAGATTAGAGAGAGCTAGTGAGAAGACTGAGTTAAGGGCAGAAAGTAATATTAGTAGGTATGAGAAGTAGGGGATGTTTAAGGAGGGAGAGTGCACTGCCAGGACCAGTGACTTTTAAAGTGCTCTTTGGTGGCTGTCTTAAATAGTTTAGGATGTGTAAGCGTCCTGATTTCTAGTGGGAACCTATTCCAAGCAATAGTAGGGTGATAGCTGTACATGTTGCGTCCAAATTTAGACTTGTGTTTCTAGATTTGTAGTAGGTCTTGGTTAGAGCTTCAGAGAGGTCTGGAGGGAGAATAATGGGAGATGAGAGGGGATAGTGCTGGGCAGTAGGAAGCCTGGTATAGGACAGCATGGATGATCTGGACCTGACAGAGAAGACGCTAGTGGGGTAATTCAAGCCAGTTTAGGTGTTTTAGAGAGAGACAGTGATGGGATTTGGAGATTTGTTGGGCAACAAATCTAGCTACCTTGCTGTAGGTAGATTCAAGTTTGGTCAGGAATGTTGAGTTAAGATTTGTGAGAATTTGAGAACTGTACATTAGACTGGGTAGAAGGTAGGTAAGAGAGAGTAATCTTGGCTTCAGAGGTAAGGAATTTATTGTTACGGTAAAGGAGCCCTAGTTTTGAATGAGTCTTTTTGATACAGTTATTAACATGCAAGTCAAATTTAAGCTGATCGCCGATGGTTATGCCTAAGAGCTTAGTGCTGGATTCTACCTGAATGGGAGTGTTATTAAGGGACTGTATGGAGAAGGAGGGTTCAATATTGTTGAACTTTTTAGGGTTGAGGATGAGCTGGTTGTTGGAGAGTCATGTTTCAACTAAGTTAAAAGATGCCAGAGTAGCTGAGAAGAGCTTAAAGGGAAAGTAGGTAGTGGAGATGACTGTAGAATCATCTGTGTATTGCACTAAAAATGACTGAGGACAGGAGGTATAAAGCTGATTAGTAAAGATATTAAAAAGTAAAGGCCCTAGGACAGGCCCTTGAGGTACACCCATTTTTACAGGGAGAGGAGGGAGAGTGCAGAGTGCCATCTCACTGATTGAGATCTATCAATGAGGTAGTCGGAGAACCATGCAACAGTATCAGAGGAGAAGTTGAGGTTATGCAGTTTGTGCAGCAGAAGAGTGTGTGAGACAGTGTCAAAAGCTTTTGAGAGGTCCAAGAATAGACAAGAAATAAGTTTATGGTCGTCCATGGCTATAGATACAGTGTTGAGGAAGGATAATAGAGCTGTAGTGGTGCTATGTTTGGGTTTGAAGCCATGTTGAGTGGGTGTAAGCAGATTTTCCTGTATTAGATACTACATAACTTGTTTATGAATACATTTTACTAGTACTTTAGAGAGAAAGGTGAGTATAGCGATAGGTCTAAAGTTGGAGATATCAGAGGAGTTACCTCCTTTGCGTATAGGTACAGTGTAGCATTGTTTCCAGATGGAAGGGACTTTAGATTCAGATATAGAGCGGTTGATTAGGACAGATACAGGGAGAGCAAGAAGGTCAGCTGCTAGTAGAAGAAAAGTGGAAGGAATACTGTCAGCTGATGCTGAGCATGGTTTTAATTTAGAGAGCAGAGTTTTGATGTAGCTAGTAGGTACAGGTTTGAGGGAGAAGGTATCTGAGGAGATAGTATTAGGATTAGGTTCAGAAAAGTTGGAGATGTTAGTAGTGGAGGAGATTGGGTTAGGGTTCAGTAGCTTAGATATTGAATTGATAAAACAGGTATTGAAGATAGTGGAAGTTTCTTCAGATGTCTTGTCTGGGCATGGATTGGGGGAGCTAAGATTACCAGGATGTAATATTTGGTTAACAGAGTTCCAGAATTCTTTAGGATTAGATTTTAGGGCTGTGGGAGGTTTGTTATAGAAGTCCTTTTTATTTTTGTTTATGTGTGTTTTTTTGTCAGATTTCTGAGTTCTTTATATTTTTGCAAGTCTGCAGGGAGCTTAGTTTGTGACCATTTTTTGCATAATTTGTCTCGTTATCATAAGGGAACGAATTGCTTTTGAAAGCCATGGAGATATGGTGCACTTACCTGGGACTTTGCAAGGGGGAGCAAGTGATTCTAAGATGCTAAGGAAGGTGGAGTTGAAAGCTACGACTGCTTTTTCTAGTGGGAGTTGGGTAAGGAATTTCCAGGTTACTTTAGAGAGGGCATTAAAGGTTTCGGGATGGAAGTTAGAGAGTTTGCGACAAGTGATAAATCTACGAGGTTTTGAGAAGTGGGGAGTGAACCTAAGCACTTTTATAGGGGAGTGATCGCTCAGGGTGTTTGGTAGGGTTTCAGGGTTATGATACTTGGAAGGATTAGATACAAGTACCCAGTCAATAAGAGTACTAGATGTGTGAGAGTTGTTTGTATGAGTAGGTTGGGAGATTAGCTGTGTAAAGCCATATAAATTAATATGAGTATTAGAGTTTGGATTACTGAGAGTTAACCAGTTAATGTTGACATCCCCAAGGAGGATAGTTTCATTGGGGATGTGTTGAGAAAAGTATGAAAGAATATTTTCAAGCAGAGGAATGTTGTCTCCTGGAGGAATATAGATGGCTGCTACTGTAATAGTGGTGTGGTCATTGATTTTAAGGTTAGCTGTAAGTACTTCAGCAGGAGAAAAGGATGAGATAGGTTTCATAATACTTGTAATGGTGAGGTGGTTGGAGTAGAGGATGACTACGCCACCCCCTTTTTTGTTTTGGCGACCTATGCGGAGTATATTATAACCAGGGGGGAGAATGTCTTTATCAGAGGTTTGGGGTTTTAGCCAAGTCTCTGTTAGGGTGATGACATCAGGGGTGTGGAAGGCTATCCAGGCATGGATTTCACTTACTTTGTTTATAATACTACAGGCATTCATAGAGTAAAAGGAAATATGTTTGTTTAAAGAGGATGAGTTTATTAAGTAGGGAGAGGTAGAGTTATGCATGGTGGGGTGATGGATGGGCTCAAGATTTGGATGTATGTCTCCTGATAGAAACAGGGCTACATGGAGTTGGTAAAGTTTGAATTTAAATGGGTTGTAAGTCAAGTACTTAGCCTTGGTTTTAGATACTAGAGAGTGAGGGGGAGGAAATCTGATTTTAGGCAGAGGGATGTTCATGGAAAAGATAGAGAAGGAGATTGTAACAGAGTACTGCAGAGATGAGAAGCGGTTAGTATAGGGATTAGTGGGATCTCTATGGAAATGTGGTAATGGAGTAGTACATGATGTAAGAATGAGAAGGAGAAGTAATAGAGGCAAGAGAAAAAATAGAGAGGGTTGCAATAGCCATGGCCTAAGGTGGGGAAGTAGGATTGGGATGGAGTGAGGAGTGGGTAAGGGACTAGGAAAAGTTGCTGGACCTGTTAGAGAGTTAGGGTTGCCACCTTTTCAAATGCACAAAGTGGGACAAAATTGTGGTGCAAACATCAGATTTTGCAGGCCAAAACATACCTATGGCCAGTACAAGGGAAATAACTTCACTTTTTTGCCTAAACAAAAGCTTATTCTTGTAGCATTTTAGTTGCTTATTCTGTTTCTTATAACATTTAGGTGTTTCAGATACAGAATAACTGTTTTATTCAACTATTACATAAAATATAGTAAATACTTTTGCCCTAATATCTCAGGACATTTGCCATTTTTACAATTCTTTGCAGGACACAACTGCCCAAAGAGGGACTGTCCCTCACAAAGCGGGACAGTAACCCTATAGACAGTTGAAGTAAAACTTAATTGAAACAACCTGTAGGGGGAGTAGGAGATATGTAGGAAGGAGGAGGATTTGCAGCAGACTAAACTATGAAGTGATAAGTAAAGGAGGGTATTTTATTTTTTGATTTTATGCTCAATTGTATCAAATGCCTTATTAAGGTCTCCTATCATGATTTTCACTACTTCTTTTCTGTTCTTAATATCATCCACAATTTCTCTATCATTAATAATTCTTGACAACCCTTCCCCTTTATACTACATATACTATCTTCCATAATATTTTCCATTTTAGTTTCAAATCTCTTTTGCATTATTTTCCTAAAGATCTTATAATCATTTCTATTCAATACTACTGGTCTCCAGTTTTTTAACTGTCTAAAGATCTTATAATCATTTCGATTCAATACTATCGGTCTCCAGTTTTTTTTACATGTCTTCTATTTTCCTTATGAAATTAAGTATTCCGCTACATAATTCTTTATACACAAAATCTTCATTTAACCATTTATTCAAAATCTTTAAAAATATATACATTTTTTGACAATCCCTTACATTTTTACACATTTCATAGCCTATTCCATCTGATCCTGCAGCTGAATGTACATTTACTTGTCCTAATACTTTCTCCTGCTCATTTAAAGAAATCTCCTTTTCCAACTGTTTCTTCTCTTTTACTGTTAACTTTTTTACTTTCCATGTTTTCACTACCTTCTTTTTTCTTTAAACAGTTCTTGTATATATTGTACTACACTATTCATATTTTTTTCATGAGTTCTTTCTATTTCTTATTTTACATTTTTGTATTTCTCTTATTACATTACCATCTTCCTTTACTAATCTACTTAAGTAACTTGATACTTCTACTCCATTTCCTGGTAAAAAATATCTTCATTTGTATAACAATTCTTGTATTTTTTTCTTGATTTCTTTCACATATTTTTTTCTTTGTCAAAGTACTACTGTACTTTCTATCATTACACTCTAAATTTTCCAATGCACTGTTATATGTTCTTTTATATTTTTCTTTCTCTACTTTTCGCACATTGCACTGTTGCTGTAAAAACATTTTTTATATTTTTTTCTTTAAATATCATCCACCATTCAGACCGATTTTTATAAAATGTTCTCACAGTAACACATTCTTTCCATAACTGTATTACTAATCTCTTTTCTTCTTTGTTCCATGCTTTCTCATTTATCCTTTTTATTCCTTTACCTATTTTTATATATTCCTTATTTTCTTTATCTCTAGCCATATTGCAAGATGATCAAAAAATCCTGTTTTAACTATCCCCCTTTTCATATAACTAAATCTTCTGATACTATAAAATAATATATTTCAGTTCTATACATACCCCTTTTATAAGTCCATGAATTTTTGTCCTAAAGTTTTAACTTACCACATCTTATAACTTCTAACATTTTTCTTATATTATTTCCTTTATTTTTATGCTTACCTCTTTTTCACAGTCTCCTGTTGTTATAATATTCATAGTTATCACTGCATAGTCTAAAAATCTTATGAAATAAGCTTTTTCTTTGTTTACAATTTCTATACACAAATAATGTTATAATTATATATACTTGTTCTTTCCATTTTAAATCTACAATGATTAATATTCCCATTGTGCTATAGTTACATCTAATATTTTTACTGTATTTCTTCAAAATATGACTATTCCAGAACATCTTTCATTTAGCAAATTCAGGATTATCCTTCCTCCCCAGAGTTTCTCTCTTTTTGTAATCCTTCTTCAGTTGTTAAACATCTTGTGTCTTCTAATAAAATTACTTCTACATCATATGTATTACACCACTCCAAATTCCCTGTTCTTCTTTATATTTTTAATACTATTCACATTTACAGAAATCACTCTAAAATGTTAATTTTCCATTTTCCTTAGATTCATGATTTCATAAGTTCATAGCTAATTACCAGGCTAGCTTTCTTAAAAGTCCATTCTAAGCCTAGCCAATTTCCCTCCCAAAGGTGAGAATCAAACACTGTACCTTGTGTTTGTGAGTCAAACACCTTACTCATTTAATATACCTCTTAATGTACAGATTTATGCAGAATGTACAGAGTTTTGCCTCTTGTTTTTGGTCTGTTTTTCATAAAACTGTAGTTTTCTAGCAAATTATTGTCAAGTCATTAAAGACTGAAGACAGAAAATAATTACAAACATTTGCATTTCAGACTTCATATCCTTCAGAAAACTCATGATAACCCAAAACCTGTTATTCTATCAACTTTCTAAGATTGTAAGAGCAATATTTAAAAAATACACCCCCCAATTATTTATGGCTTTGTCCAGATTTCTTGATTTAAGAGCTGTATATAGTCTTTTACATCCATTTCCTTTCTTTTTTTTTTTTAGTACTTATCCCTTTAAATTTTCATTTTCTGTCTTTTACCCTTTTAACAACATAATTCTTTTTTATTTTACTACCTACCAAACTGTGTCTTCTTCATCACTTATTTCAGAAGCTTCCTCTATGTCATCCTTATTATTTTTTCTTCTAGTTCTAGACTTTATTCTCTTTGTTCATTCCCTTCTCTTTCTTTTTCCTTACTCTTATTTTCATTTTTTTGTAATCCATCCATAAATGTCAACGTCTGTTAAATTTATAACATTTCAATTCACATTTTTTGCATCATGTCCAGTTTCCCCACAAATATTATATTTTCTTTCATCACAGTTACTTATCAAATGTCCTTCTTTTCTACATAAATAATAAAATGTTTCAGGCTGTCAACAGTATTTTACGACATCCCTATTCCCCTCCACAATTATCATGCTTGGTATATGTATCTTTTTTTCCTCTTTCTATTTTTAACACAATATTATAGTCCCAGCCACTAGTCCATAAACCCCTTTTGTCATAAACATTTGCAATGTCCAGTACTTCTTTACATAAAGTTTGGAAATGTCCTTTCAAACTCTCTCTTTATACTTCTGTTCGAAAGTGTATATGAATTTTATTTTTTGTTTACCTGTTAAATGCTTTTATCACATAAACATTCCATAGGTTACAGTCTTTCTTTTTTCATAAACTCCAAGAAAATTTCCACTGAAAAAAAAAAAACAGTCTCAAATATAATGTCACAAAATGTCTCTTTGTTAATAAGAATAAATGTTCTTACCTCATGTGCTTTTACACACAAATGAGCTATTAAATTGTTCCACACCTCATACCTGTCCATTTCTTTGCCTTCTTTAGTTTGAATCCTTACCACACACTTCCATTTTTCATTTTCTTTTGCCTTCTTTTCTGCTACTCCCTGTTCTGCCTCTTTTACTTTACTTCCATATGTTTTCTTTTCCATCTCACCACTATTCTTCAGGATTGTCTGTACATCATCGTTTTGAACTTTCTCCATAATGTTCCCCAAGGAAACATCTCCTTCATTTTCTGGCTCACTCTGCATCACCATTTCTTAAAGTAAATCATCTTGGAACCGTCCCAACTGGAGGGCTGTAATTATAAACCATCAACTGTTGTCTTATCTCTAGCAAACAGATTTCTCTGAAAGATCTCCTCTGAATCCTGCACACATTCTGCTGTCTCAGTATTTACTTTCTCCTATACTTCATTCACCTCTCCATCATCTCCTTCTCTTTTCATCTGTCTCCCTGTTTCTCCAGGCCATCTCTGCATCTGGAACAGTAATAGAAGATGCTTGTGCAAAATGAGGCCCACTCATGACAATGAAGAGTAGGGTAAGTTTCCTGATGCCCTGGCCAATTTCCCCCCTAGTAGTATAAATATCACTTTAGATCTCCCCTGAAAAGAAGCCACTAGCCTAGTGGGACTAAACCAATCAACAAAGGATAAGCAAGCAATAATGCCTGACATGGTGTGTGTTATTGTGTAAACAATGACCACCCAGGGGCATTCTGAGACCTGACACCACAGCTGGAGGGCATGTACATCCATGGAAGGGCATTATATACATAACAGCACACACCCTGGAAGTCATTACTATATTTAGAGAATTGAATATCTGTTAAATTTTGTATTTGTTTGCCTTTGTTTTTTTAATTGATTTTATATATATATATATATATATATATATATATATATATATATATATATATAAAATATATTTGATGTGAAATAGTTCCTCTGCCTAATGTTTCAAACTTACTGCAGTATATGTAACTGTTGTTTGAAGAAGTATTTTAGATCCAAATTATCAATTTCATGGGTATTTCATGCCTAGACACTCTCTCTTTTACACATGCATACACACACTCAGACGGACCTATACAAACACATGTGACTACACTTAGTTAATAGTGACAGCCATTAGAAGTTCCATACCTGTCAGTTGTCCAGATTTTTGCAGAATACTCAAGATTTTTATGCATCATTTTTTTTTGGTCTATTCATCATAAAATGTGTGGTTTGATGGTAAATCATTTGGGGTTGAAGCTACTAAACATTCGGTTATATATGAGTTTGAGATTTTTGTATGCTTCAGAAAATACAGGTTAACATAATTCCTGTCATTATAACAACTTCTTGTTTAATAAAAGCAATATTAAATATCTATCCCAATTGTTGAGCCTTTGACACACACTATTTTAGGCTTTGTCCAGAATTCTTGAGCTAAGAGGTTGAGAAGTATGCATACCTCTTAAATGCAAACGACTTGCATCCACTACTCAATCGAACTCTCTATCTTTCTCTCTCTCACTCACACATACTTATGCTTTCATGCGGGCAAGCACCCATGCACTCACACATGCAAACAGAAACATAAACACTCTCATAAAAACACACACATACACTTTTGTATTTTTTTATTTAGCTGTTTGTTTTAATTTTGTATACTTGCTAAACAGCAAAAGCGCTGCTTAGCAAGTGTAAAATAATGTCTCAACTGATCTCACTCTCACTTTCATGCATACATACAATCACACATACAGACACACACACAATTTAATTTTTTTTTGTTGTTGTTTTAATTTTACACTCATTAAACAACAAAATCACTGCTTACTGTGTGTGATGGCACTTGTTAGCTCCATTACAGTCACAGTTCCATGGCATATTAATATACAGCCGTGAAGGGGCAGACTTGTTTTTCAGGAGGCATTAACCTGCAAATTAACAACCTGCTGGAGAATGTTCATTCTCTAATCAAAGTGGCAATGTACAGGTTGCCCGGTCTCTAAATAAAAGTAAAATACCTCCCACTGCCCTCTCCATCTTAATCTCCATCCTAAATACCCTTCCCAGCACTGTAATCACATTTTCCTTACAAGGGCTACAAATGAAACATGGTGTTCTAACTAAAGCCTAGCAAGTGCTTGACAAAGGGGCATTATCATAGTTCTGTCTCTAGTGAGAAGGCTGAGAGTCATACAGTTATGGTTCACCATCAGTGGCCCATCACACTATGTGTGACGGATTCTACTCCAATCTACCTATCTCCAAACCTCTAGCAGTACAGATGTATAGGACAGGCTGATCATCCACCCTACCCCTGGAACATTTCTCCTCTAGCCACCTTGCTGATATTGCCATGTGGCTTCCCCAAGTAAGTAATGAGTACAAACCTGCACTGCAACTGTCCAAATCTTCTCAGCAGAAGAGAAGCACACACTGCTGATAGGTCAGCATTTCTCAACTCAGTCTACCTCTGAGCATCACGATCACTACTCAGACTCCCATGTCCTACAGATGGAATCCTCCCTTCTGTATCAGTAATCTAGCAAAAAACTACACAGTGTTCAACCAGGTTACCCACCGCAAATGTTTTCATAAGGTGATTTTACTAGGATGGATAAGCTACAGTACCAATGAACATGTGCAGACCACAGTGTAGCTACAGAAGTCTGGACAGTGTTCATTTTACAATATCCAGGCTTTGCAGTTTGTGTTACACATTTTATTTGTTACCTGGATAAGCACTAGTGCTTCTTTTCACTGGTAATCTGACAGCACTGATCAGGGAGTTATACAGCAAGCAAATGAAAACTGCAGGGATTTTAACAGAAGTTCTACAGTAGGATGTTTCCTATGTATTACAATTAAAAGCAGCGTTCAGGACTTTTAACAGATTTAGGACAAGTTTTTGTACTGGCACAGATCTGTATCAACAGTGTATTAGAACATGGGATTTTGTTTTAAAATCTGTGCTCTGTTATATCCTATGCTACATAACCACAGTGAGTCTAGTTTACTATAGTCAGAAGCAATTTCCTTTTATTCTAATCTGTTATTCACTAATGTACTGGCATAGACGTCTGCAATAACTTCTGAAAAGACATTTGAATGTGTTCTAATGCTCCATGCCACACTTTTTTGCGACAGCTCCACAAAGGCTACACAAAGAGACCCAAGACATAATGCAGCCGTTCCATATTATAAAACACACAAGCAGGCACTTGAGAAATACAGATGTAAAGCATATTTTTCTGATATAAACATTTATGCAGTACAACAAAATATGAGGCTTTTAAATGGGAAATATGTTGCATCACACACTATAATTACAAACTGCTTACTGCCATCAATAGGCACTCTTTAAAAACAAGAATTTTAATTCATCTCAAGGTGCAGCACATTCACTGCACAAGGCAAAACATACAATTACATAAATCTGCCTACACTGATTGCTAAAGACACCAAGGAATCTTTACACAAATACATGCCAGCAAGCGAGGCTTCAACAATGTAGTATCTTCTTGAAATTCAGTCAAAATACATATCTCAGAATAATCGATTGCCAAGGCTGCATTAGGTTCACAGTCTCCACAGCAACAGCTAATGCTTAAACAGCAGACAGCATTTGGTATCATCTGTACTGCACCACTGCGTGTGTTTGTGTGTGTGCGTGTGTGTACATAAATTTACATGTGTATGCATACACATATATATATATATATATATATGTGTGTGTGTGTGTGTGTGTATATATGTATTTACACACATGCAAACACACATATCACAAAAACTAAATTTACTATGAAATAAATATATGCATATGCACCTATGCATCTATATCCACACACAGAAGTGTGTGTGTGTCTGTGTATGTGTATATATATATATATATATATATATATATATATATATACATATATACACACACATACAGGGAGAGATATGTATACACAAAATTTATTAAGATATACATACAAAAATTTACTACAATATATAAACATATACATACGTACGTCTCCATGTATTTGCATCACACACACACATACATATATATATATATATATATATATATATATATATATATATGTATCTATGGATAGATATACAGAGACACACACACACATATACTCATTTTACACATATACATACACGCACACACAATTTCACATAAATACACACATGTATAAACATCTGCATATCTGTATCTATATGTTTATCTGTGTGTGTGTGTATATATATATATATATATATATATATATATATATACACACACACACACACACACACACACACACACACACATTGTTAACATACATAGCTAGTTATTCAATATATAGATTGATAGATATAGATATGTATATAGAGATATACATACAAACTAAATTTACTATGATATATAAACATATACATATGTATCTATGCATCTATATCACACATATCTATCTATACACATATACACACACAAACTAATTTTACTATGATACATAAACATGTAGATATACATGTGTACCTATGCATCTATATCCCCCCCACACAGACACAGACACAGACACACACACAAACACACACACACACACACACACACACACACACACACACACACACACACACACACACACACACACACACACACACACACACACACACACACACAGTGGATATAAAAAGTGTACACACCCCTGTTAAAATGACAGGTTTTTGTGATATAAAAAATGAGACCACAATAAATAATTTCAAAACTTTTCCCACCTTTAATGTGACCTATAACCTGTACAATTCAATTGAAAAACAAACAAATCTGTTAGGGAAAAATATAAAAAATAAAAATGTACAATAAGCTGGTTGCATAAGTGTGCACACCCTTAAACTAATACTTTGTTAAAGCACCTTTTGATTTAATTACAGCATTCAGTCTGTAACGGAGGGCTCTTCACACCAGATAAATGATGGTATCAGGACCAGGATAAGAGCAGCTTCAGATATACCAGACTGGCCAGAAGTAGCAGTTTGTTCAGGGAAAGGAAGAACAATCATAGGTGGATTTAGCTGGAGATTTTCTCAGGCAACTCAGACTGTGGGTGACTACTGCTGGAAAAGGGACAGAAACAAGAGAAAGGACTGCGAGGCTGGACTTGATGAGAAATCAACTGAGAAGATATTTGTGAGTTCCTGTATATGATGTGGGGGGCAGCATATCTGTCAACTGTCCTGTACATAATGTTTGACAGCATACCTCTCAACTGTTCCATATATCATGTGTGGCAGCGTACCTCTCAACTGTCCCATATATGATGTGTGGCAGTATGACTCTCAACTATCCTGTATATGAAGTGGGCAGCAGACCTCTCAACTGTAACATATATGATGTGTGGCAGCATACCTCTCAACTGTAACATATATGATGTGTGGCAGTGTACCTCTCAACTGTCACATATTTGCCAGAAAATAACTGAATTTTTAAAATAACAAGGTGCCACAAAATACCGAATGGCTCTTTTAAATCAAACTATTTGTTTGCAGACTGCTCCCCTCCAAAGCTCATGTCATTAGCCAGTGCCCAAAGATATGATGATGTTAGTAGAGCCATGACCGCAGCTATTTGTGAAGGAAGGGAAAATGTACAGCAATGGTTTAATTGTGACGAATTAGTCTGCAAATGATGGAAGAATTCCAGGATCAAGCAAGCAGGAGAAGAAACCAAGCTTCAAAGGAAGGACTGTAAGAAGCAGCAACTTGATCATGTATTGGCTAAGGTTAGTAAGAACGTTAGTAACAACTTCTGATAAGAAGATCAAAGATGATATAACACTATTGCATACATATTTAACGTTGTTTGCTGCTGCTGCTTCTTTGATGTGTCCTACATTGGATGAGTTGATAATAGAAACACATTAAGTTCCTTAAGGGCAGAACACTGGAGCATTAGTCATGCATCTAAACACTACTCTTCTCACTTGTACCATCTAGTGTATCATGCAAGAGCAGGCTTTATTACATAAAACACTGTACTCCTTGATATGATATGTTATGTAAAATTGTGTCTACTAAGATGTTGCAGGGTTATATCTAGTAAAATGAGTTCAGTGCAGTGATGACAGCTTTGAATTATGCATTTCAAAGCAGTAAAGTTACTTACTGTAATTTTTTAGTCAGACACAGCAGTGTATTGGGTCTGTGGAACATTTTAACCTGCATAGTTCATCCATTCAGCCTGTATTAATAAACACCATCTCTGTCACTCTTATTGGCTACTTAGTTTTATTTCTGGTGTGCGCTATTTTTTTCACAATTATTTGCTGTTTAATTTACATGCTTTTCACCGCATTTTTTCCTGCAGTCATCTTTACATAGCTCTCTTGCTTGTACTTGAGGCAATGACTTATGTTTTAGTGTTGTTTTCTGGCATTCTGCTATAAAACAGAGGATCTACACTGGTTTTCTATACGCCAGTTGTTTAAATGCAGTTTGTATCAAAGTAACCTGTGATTGTGAAAAATTTCTTGATGCTCTTTTTAGACACAGACTTTCTATATTGCCCATTGGTGGCCTAACAGTTAAGGTGTTTGCCTTACAAACACAAGGTGCAGGGTTTGAGTCTCACAAGGGATAAATGGCTAGGCTTACAATGGCTCGCATGGGCAGTTAGCCTAGTACTAACCTATGAACCTATGCAGGGGGGTATGTCTCTTTGCATCCATGCTCTTGCCAGGCTGAAAGCTGTGTTTTACAAGCCTTCCTTGGGAGTTTTGTGTGTGTGTGTACGCGCGAGTGTGAGTGGGCATGTGTGTGTGTGTGTGTGTGTGTGTGTGTGTGTGTGTGTGTGTGTGTGTGTGTGTGTGTGTGTGTCTATAACAATTTGTTTACAATGCAGCTAAGGGCATTGGAAGATGTTGAAATTCACATACAAAGCAGTAAGATAGGGGCTGGGGTGCTAGGCAAAGGATTCAGGTCAGTAAGTGGTCAATGTGAAGATGGGTGTGGATGTTGAGAGCTCATACTCACAGTAGAAGTGCATATTCCCTATATGCTCTTGAGGCCAGGATGCATTTGGTAAAATGGCTTGTGCAGATTTGTGCACATTTTCATTTACTTTAACCTTTTAAGTACCAGTAGTGTGACTTGAGAATCCATCCCTGGGCAGTATTGTCAAGTTAGGTGTCTCATACTAAAATACATTTTTATTTTGCATCAATTTGTCACTATTAGTTTTTTAAAAGTTAATTTCTGATTAGTCGTATCCCACAACCCTAGTGGAAATTAGAAGAGTTTTGCTATTTGGTATACAAATTTAAGACAATTAGCTATCCAGAATTTTGGCCAAATATACCTACTTTTCAAGAGCCTTTGCTCATATTTTCAATGTCTGGAGGTTGAAAGGTATTAAGGGTTTTTTCTAAGGTAAGGTATCGAGATGAGGTTATGGGTAGGGGCAATATTAAGGTTAGCAAGTATTAGAAAAGTGGTGCAGTGAGCGAAGTATGTTTGATTTTGGTGGTGAGGTTTTGGTTAATGGATCGATTCTGTGAATTTTTTACGACAGCTTTCAAAATGGTGTCATTGATTATATGTTTTTTGATGCTTGTACATTTTCCTAACTCAACACAGACTAATATAAAGGGGCATCACAACAGCAGTTTTCCATACTTCATGGACATACTCTGTGGCTATGCTTACGTTAGATGAGTTTTGCAGAGGTTCATAGGTTTATAAGTGTACACTAGGCTAACAAACACTAGGGCTCTTAAAAGCCTAGCCGTGCAATGCAGATGTGACCCACAAATTTATACTTGACTTACTGGGGGGTCATTTACTGACTGCCTCTATCCATCAGAAACACAGGAGCCAGACTGGGATGAATTTCTGACTACCAATCCATTTATACAAGTTGCACTTAAATAGGGAAAGGGAATTCTTGGAGAAGCATAGCTGTCTCTCCAACATGTCCTATTTACGCTGCAAGCACAATTTAGGCCTTTTAATCTAGCAGTTTTGATGCTGTTTGTTTTGCCAGGCAAAGATCACCTCTCAGAAGTCTGTATGACACTAAGCCAAGAGACAGGGCTTTGAGGCAATCAGCATAAGATATTGTGTTTACTCCCTGTATTCTTTCTGTAAAAAAACTTTGTGAATGTTCCAGTTGCTGCATGTGTCTGGTCAGGTACATACTGAATGGGGCATTATGCTCTATGATGGGCTGATGAGGGCCGAGTACTATGGTATGATGACCTCTCTGGACTAGATGCCATGCCCTTGCTTTATAAGGGCAGTAACACAGGAGGATTTTCTTACTACCTTGGACACAAATTGATCGAAGGCTAGATTACTACCTACATGAGTTCCCACATCCATGACTACTGAATCAATCTTTATGGGTGTTTCATTGAGGACATAGTTAACCAGGGTGGCAGACTTCTCAAAATGGATTTTCTGGTACTGAGTTTTAAGCCATGGCTTTGGCACCAAGCATCTCTCTATAATAGACCTTCCGGAAGGGTGTTCTCATCTTGGAGGGCTTCAAGGACTGCTCCCAGTTTGCAATCATCTGCAAACTTGATTAGCCAAAGGCTTTTGACAATAGCTTTGACATTCAAGAAGTAGATGGCAAAGAGGAGTGGGTCAAGCACAGAGCCCTGGGGGACTCCACTAGTAACCCACCTCTTTGTGGAGGTGGCCTCACCGATTCTAACCTTCTGAGTCCTGCAAGTGAGCCAGCTAGCTATCTATACCTAGTTGTGTAACTTTGTTGACAATGCCCAAGAGTGGTACTTTATTAAATGCCTTAGTCAGATCTAGGTAGACAGTATGTACCATTTTCCCCTCATACATTGCCTTAGTAAGCAAGCCCTTCCTTTGACAAAGCCAAACTGGGATGGATTCAGTGTCTGGAGGTCTCCTTTGTCCTTGTTGACAATTTGCATAATTCTTCTTTAAATGGCTTTGCAAATAAGACTCGTCAAACTAATGGGTCTGTAGTTTCCAGGATCTGTTGAAGGTCCTCCCTTATGAAGGGGGATATCCATCCTAGTCCTCCATTCACGTGGCACAAAGCCTGTTTTAAGGCTACAGTTAAATAATGACTCCAGGGGTCCTGATAAGTCATATTTTAGACTATTCAGAGGCATCCTGGGATGCTATTGGGGCCCACTGAGGAAGTGTTCTTGAATTTAGTGAGTGCAGCCAGTACATGTTGCCTAGTTATAGGTGAAGGGGTTATGTCTGAGGATATTTTTGGGGAAATGACTGGGAGAGGTGAGAAGGGGGTAAAGTTGGAACTGAATTTGTCCGCTAACAGGTTCACTATATCACCAGGCTCAGTGAATGTGGCACCATTAACCACCAGTTCATCACATTGCTATACACTGCCCTTGAGGTTTCTGAAACAGCTGTATAAGGCTTATCTTTATCTTTCACCTGGAGGATATATCTTAACCTCAACGTTGGCTTTGCTTGACCTAACTAGCCCTTTTAGTTGCCTATCTACTTTGATGAGAAAGTTTTTATCTTTGTGGGAGTTACCCTTCCTGATTTTTGCCATATTTTTTTTCCTTTTGACATATATATCCTGTTTAATTTGGGATGCCACCAGGGCTGTTTGTTTCCTGGTTTAGTTTTGGCCTTACTTCTGGTAGGGATAGCAGCCTCGATGCAACCACTGACATGGTTATACAGAGTTTCTAAGAGCAACTGAGCATAAGCTGGTATGTTCCTGGGGTTTGGAGGGGCATTGAATTTTGACAAAACCATCACTTAGTAACAGGAAATTTCCTTAAAATAACTGTTACTGGTTTTAATGGGATTACAGAGTTGATTTGATTTCGTACGAGACAACTTTATGGTCAGACCTTACCAGGGATGAGACAATGGGGTGGAGGGTGCAGAGTTCTCCCATATATGTAAGCAGGAGCGGCCTTAGGTCATCTGGCACCCTAGGCAAAAGGGCTCCCCAGCGCCCCCTCCACACTACCTGGTGCCCCCCATCTTGGTCTACCTACACCTAATAATTACTGGAAAAGTGCCCCTGGTAGACCGGCGCCCTAGGCAGCCGCCTAGTTGGCCTATGCCTAAGGCCGGCTATATTTGTAAGCATGAGGTCCAGTATGTTGGAGCCTCTAGTGGGTGTATTCACTATTTGGTCAAAGGTATTTTTATTTACAAAGTCCAGGAATCTCTGTGCCTGTAGATTTGAGGCTGTGTAGGATTCTCAATCTATAGAGGGTTAATTAAAGTTTCCCATGAGTAGGGTGTTAGGTCGGACGGTAAGCATCTCCAATAGGTCTAACTATGCATTGTGAGCTTTTTGAGTTGTTGAAATCAATCACTTTTAGCTCATATTGTGGCATCATCCTCAGTGATAGCAATGTGCTAGCTAGTGCTTGGTTCATACCAGCCTGAGACATACAGTCTGAAAGCTCCATAATGTCTCTCTTCATGTAGTACAGGGAGGTACACCTCAGATCATTTACACTTACATGGATTATGATGGAATCATACTGGTACTTGTGGCATAATGACTTGAGTGCATGAGTGATTTAGTGGATCCTAGCTCCAGATAAGCAACTAAATTGCCACAAAAGCATGCTAGGCTTTGTTTATTAGATATCTTGGTAAACTGCCTGGACCCATAAAATTGTATTTTTTTTTTTTTTTTAAGAGCACAGTTAGAGAATGTTCTTTTAAGAACATAGGGGTGTAAAAGATTCAGGGATTTGCAAATGTTGATTGATATTTCCAAGGTAGAGTTGGCACAAAATACATCTGGTAGTTTGCCAACTATGTCTTCCAGTTCAGAATAAGTGATGCCATTTTGGATTGATTCAGAAAACTGCTGGGTGTTGTTCCTTGACTTACTGATGTAACTAAAAGGATGTGAAATTATTCTTAGCTTCAGATACAAGTTTATGTTCTTGTTTGGCTTTATAGGTTCACAGGTAAGTACTAGGTTAGCTGCCCTTGTGGGCCATTTCAATCCTAGCCAGTTTCCCTTTTTGTGCACAAACTAACCTATCCCATTTGGTTAGAGTGGCCTTACATAATCCATGGTTGATAATTATATATTACCCCTAATGAGAATAACTGGGATAATACCATAGATAATTTGAAGGGATCCATGCATGGGATAATTTAATTTAGGAGCTGCCTCTGTCCATTAGTAGTACAGGGGACAGTCATGGGGTAAATTTTGTGTTTCCCATCCATAGATTCAAGCTGTAGTTGAATATGGACAAGGATGAACTTTGATTTATGTGGATGGGGAGTCTATTCCAGAACAGTGGTATCCTCTGTGAGATATACCTCTCTCTCCAAACTGTTCTGTTGATGTTACAGAAGAGGTTTAGCTCCCTAAACTGAGTACTTCTGATGCCATTTGACTTGCTGATGTGCAGTAAATCCATCAGTATTGAGTTGGAAGATACCCTGTATGCTAGACACAGGTCACCTCTCAGCAGTCTGTTCAATATCAAATATAGTGACAGGCCTTTAAATTGGTGCATGTAGGATATGTTGTTTAGACCTTGTATCCTTTTAATAAGATATCTCTGTGGGTATTCCAGTTGTTGCATGTGTCTGGACAGATAAATTCCAAGTGGACATTAAACTTAATGACTTGTCGCCTCACAGTTAGACATTGCCCGATCGATTCTCAGTTAGAGCGTCTTCTGTGTGGTGACATGCGTGAGCACCTTCGTTGAAGGTTGTGCGTTAGGCCTGGCAAGCCAGCATGTAAAAATCTACTGCCAATCATTAGCGGACCGGAGTTCCGCTGTGGTGACCCCTAACCGGGAAAAGCCGAAAGACACAAACAAACTGGCCTAATGAGGGCTAAGTAAAGCGGGACAATGACATCCCTAAATCTAGACACAATCCCTTTGTTTATAAGCTGTGCAATATAGAAGCCCTTTCTTGCAATAATGGACACATAATCATCAAAAGTTAGGTCACTAAGTTCCCAAATCCTGAAAGAATGGGTCAACTCTTATAGGCGTATTGTCAATGTGGTAGTTCCCTGGGGTAGATGACTTCATAAAAGATATAGTAATGCATTTTTTGGCATTTAGTTTCAATCCACAATTTTGGCACCAGTAATTTACTCGGGACAAACCTTCCTGCAGGATGGCTACATCATTTGGGGAGTCAATGACTGTTCCTTAGCCAGAGCCTTTTGTTATTGGCTTTTACTTCAGAAACGTTGATGGCAAATAGGACAGGTCTCAGCAAAGAACCTTGGAGGACTCCAATGGTGACTGTTCTCTTTGTGGAGGCAACTTCCAAATGTTTTGATTTCCTATGTCCTGTGAGCCAGTTGGCAATCCAGCAGGTGACATAGGGATTTATTCCCAGTTTTTTCTGCTTTTCTACTATGCTTGAGTGGGGAATTGTGTCAAAAGCTTTAGCCAGGACGAGGTATATGGTATGTAGGTACTATTTTGCATTCATCCATTGCTTTGATGACCTTTTCAAAAAAGTCCTTCAGGTTGAGTAAGCATGACCTGCCCTTGACGAATCCAAACTGAAATGGTTTCAGTGTTTGGAGATTCCCTATGTCTTGATTAATTAGTTCCATGATAAGTTTTATTATTGCTTCACATATGAGGCTGGTTAGACTTATGGGTCTGTAATTGCCTGGGCTGTGGAAGGTCCTCCCTTATGCAGGAGACTGACTGTAGCTGTTCTCCATTCACTTGGTACAAAACCTGTATAGAGGCTGAGATCAAACAGTGTTGTTAGGAGTGTGACTAAATCATGCTTCATGCTTTTTAAGATGCACCAAAGGATATTGTCAGGACCCACTGATGAAGTATCCTTAGCTTTGGATAGTACTTTTAGGACTTGGTCTTGTGTGACAGCTAGTGGCAAGTCAGTTTCAGGTATACCTTGAGGGACAGACAGAGAAGAGACAGAGGTAAAGTTAGAGCTAAATGTATTGGCCAGGTTTGCTTTATCTTCAGCCTCAGTGTAGGTAATGTCATTCACAATTAACTCAGAGTATTAGTATGTATAAAAAGTCAAACTGCCACAGTAGAAGGAAAATTCTTTATTGCAAGAACAAAGTGAGTGCTTTCATGACCTTCCAAGTCGCTTCATCAGACTTAATAAAACATCCCATGCCTTCCTTGATATATATACTTTCAAAGTGACCAATCAGTTAAGACAAACAATTAAATATTTATATCAGACTCAATTAATTTAAAAATAGTAGAAAAAAACATAAAACTGTTAAAAATAGTGTGCAAGTTCAAATGTGAATGTCTATAGAACCATGTAGAAGGGAATTAGTGCTTTAAGGCTCTTGCCTTTAAAAATCGTTTCAAAGAAACAGTTTCATGAATGCCTGGGGGTTTGTCTGCATTTAGTTGCAGAATCCATTTTTGCTCAGCCTCTTCTGTTCTATTTCTAATGTCACCCCCACTGATATTTTCTTCAAGAACTTCTAAAACTAAAAATGTAAAAACATGGGGCATCCCTTCAGCTTCTACATGTTTAGCTAGGGCACTACTCTCCTTTTTGTTTACTGTGTGCCTCATATGTTCTAGAATGCATTCTTTGAGCATTCTATTAGTCTTACCCACATAAAAAACTTCACAATATTGGCAAAAACTAAGACAGACTATCTTTCTAGTCCTGCAGTTTGAATGGAAATTAAATTAAATTCTAAACTTCTGCTGTGGGTGTACAAAAGTGCTACATGAGAAAATGTGCTTACAAGCTCTGCAGTTCCTGCACATATATGTCCCTATCCTATCTGATGTGTTCAGGGACTTGTGTGTTTGAGTTTTATAACACAGCTGTCTTTTAAGTGATTTTTTTTGTTTGTAAATGAAAAGTGGGATCCAGAGTCTATGATGCCTTTAAGTTCTTCAGTTGCTAACAATATGTTCCAGTTCTTCCTAAAATTATCAAAAAATTGACTGACATCACTTGCATATGTAATTGGGAACCTGGGTTTCTCATCCCTGGAGTTGGATTCAGGGTTATCTCTTGTAGTTTGTTCTGAGAAGTAAGGTCTGCCCTTCCCTTGACGTTCCTGATATACTCCTCCTATGGTGGTGTCTACTTCTGTCTGGTTATATCCTCTATCAAGTAGTTCCCCTTTTAACACTTGCATGGACCTCTCCAACTCATCATTTTTACTATGTAACCTTGAGGCTCTCAGGAACTGCCCTTTCATAACGTTTTTGCTGACATGTCTTGGATGCAAGCTGTTTTTATGTAATATGGAATTATTTCTACTTGGTTTTCTATACAGGCTAGTAGCCATCTGTCCCATTTCTGATTTTTTCACTAGCACATCAAGGAATTCTATCTGTTCATTTGAGTACTTACAAGTAAATTTTAAAAATGGTGTTGTTGTGTGTAGGTACTCTAAGAATCTACCCAGCATCTCTATTGAGTTTTCCCATAAAAAAACACGTCATCCACAAAATGTGCATACCACTGAACACATTTGCTAAATTCATTTCCCTGTATTAGAAGTGTTTCTTCCCAATGAACTAAAGTTAGGTTGGTGTAGCTGTTTGCACAAACTGTGCCCATAGCTACGCCAACATTTTGTAGGTAAAAACTCTTCTTTAAAGACAAAAACATTATTGTCCAAATTTATTTCAAGCAGACTGCATAACAGATTCACTTTATCATTAGAAAAACCTAATTTAGAACATAGCAAGCTCCTAATGTTCTCTATTCCCCACTGATTTGGAATCACTTTGAAAAGTGAAGTAATTTCTAAGGTTACAAGCAGATACTCTTTGTTTATCGAATTTGTCTTTCTATACAATGTTTGGAGAATAGGTTTTGTGTCTTTCAATACTGTTTCACACTTTTCAAGCACTGGATGAAGATTATTTGGTACTTGCATATTATCGCAACCACACATTCATTGCGGTAGCTGTAAGTATGCTTCTGAACTTGAACATGCTAGACGAGTGGACAGAAAGCATACTTACAGCTACTGCAATGAATTTGCGATAGAACACAGTGACTGATATGGTTGAACAGAATCAGTGTCACTGTTTACTTATTTATGGTGTTGATAGTGGTTTTCATAAGGTTATCTGGGTAATTTAACTCTGTGAAGTGGAAGGTAGGAAAACTTGACACTTTGCTGACTCGTGTTTTTATTGTCAGTTCCAGCCTGTGTAATATTAGTCTTCCCTTTCACTAGATGTTAAAAAAGCAGACCGCTGTGTCAGTTGTCAGGACTAACCTGAGTAGTGGTATTACTGTTAAACTGACAGGTGTGCCTCAGCAATGACATTAGTGTAATTTGAGGGAAAAATGTGACCCACTTTCGCCGACTTTATTTAATCTGCAGATGGTGGATCACTGGTCCGTTGTCAGTCGGGAGCTGCTATTAATTAATGATGAAAATAAAGCAAGTAAAGTATGAGTCCTTCCTTCTAAGAAAACTTCGCACAGTTTTGGGTCTGCTCACACTGAGTGATCTGATCGATTGTGATTGACAGGTAACTTATCCCGTGCTGAAAAGATGCATTTAATTTAAGGCATTGAAAACAATGGATCCTGTGAATATTCTGAAGGCCGACTTAATTTTAGTGAAAACCTAGAATTTCTTTTGAGGTTTTCTAGTTCCTAATATGTAACCTGGACATGAAGAAGGAAAAAAAGAAGTTATGTACCTACCATAACATTCCACGTTAGTTGTCCTTCATCTCGCCTTCCTTCTTGCTGGATGGGTCCAGAGCCGATTCTCGGCTCCGACTCGGCCACTTTCTATAGCTTGAGAGCTCTTTACTGGCTCAAGGCTACCCCTTATCCCAGAATGCCCAGAGTCAGCTACCCAGATCTCGTTTGAGATAGCTCACACTAGACATAATCATAAAAGATAATCCATCATTATTAAACCTGAATATACAGTAAATTATCATGGTTTGCTTGGGAAGCAACTAAGAACAAAACAAGTTAGCCAGTGAAACCATTGAAAAAACTCCTCTCAATCCTCGAGGAAGGGGGAAGGAGGGAGGGAAGCAAGAAGGAAGGCGAGATGAAGGACAACTAACATTTAACATTATGGTAGGTACATAACTTCTTTATGTTAAGTTGTCCAATCTCGCCTTCATTCTTGCTGGATGGGACAGCATCCCTAGCACCTCAATCCTGGGTGGCTCATTGGAACAGACTCTTCAGAACCGTGGAACCAAAGCAAGCCCTGCTCCAGGAGACCACATCTACTTTGTAATGAGAAATAAATGAACGAGGATCTGCCCAAGTAGCTGCTGCACAAATTGAATCTATGGGCAATCTAGACTGAAAAGCTACCGAAGTAGCTAATGACCTGGTTGAATGACCTTTGGGTCTTGCTGGAAGATCTTTTTGCCACAAATGGTAAGTATACGCAATGGTAACCATTTTGATAAGGTTACTGTAGAAACTGGAAGGTCTTGTTTTTTGTTAGCAAATGAAAGGAACAACTGATCTGATTTTCTCAGCTTTTTAGTTCTATGGAGATGGAAACATAGTTGTCTATGCACATTCAGTTGTTGTAATCTGTATTCTGCCTTGTTGGAATAAACAAAGACAGAAAGTTCAATGGATTGATTCAAATTGTGTTCTGAACAAACTTTAGGTGGAAAAGATGGGTTGGTTCTCAGAGAAACTCTGTCTTTGTGAAAAAACAGGCATGGAGGGTGAACACATAGGGCATGGAGTTCTGAAACACATCTGGCAGAAGAAATAGCAACTAGGAAGAGAGTTTTCCAAGAGATAAATTTCAAAGAACATGATGCTGCTGGTTCAAAGGGCAGAACCAAATTGAGATCCCAAGGTGGAAGAGGCTCTCTCACTGGGGATCTAAGTAGAGATGTACCTCTCATGAAGGCCTTACAGAGTTTGTGAGACATTATGCTTGAGTTAAAAAACTCCGATGTGAAAATTTGAAATGGCAGCTAGTTGTACTCTGACGGTAGCAGAAGCTGCACCAGATTGAAACAGTTCTGCTAAGAAATCTAAAATTTCATGTACTGGAGCTGTAAAAGGATCTAAATTCCTGGATTCTGCCAAGTAAGAGAATATTTTCCATTTTCTAGCATAAGCTTTCCTTGTTGTTGTCTTACAGGAGGAAACAATAATATCACACACTGCTGGGGATATATTGGGAAGCCTGGCTAAGACTGGAAGTGGAGTAACCAAGCTGTGAGCTTGAGAGATTGGAGGGATTGGACTTTTGGAAACAGGGGGAAGGGGGAAATGCATAAAGGAGTCCCTGAGGCCAATTGTGGACTAGAGCGTCCCTAAGTGTCTGACCTGGAGGAGGAGCAAGGGAGAAGTAGCTGCTGCATTTCTTTTTGAAGGGAAAGGCAAAGAGATTGCAGCAAGGCTGGCCCCATTTGCGGAAAATAAGATGTACAGTTTCCTGTTTCAGAGACCACTCATGCGGCATGAGGATAGCCCTGCTGAGCCTGTCCACTATTACATTGGATTTCCCAGGGATATGTGTTGCTGTCAGAAAATGTTGGGAGGAAATCGCCCATTGCCACAGTCTGAGGGCCTCTCGGCACAAGGGGTAAGACCTGGTTCCACCCTGTTTGTTGATGTACCAAACGACTGACATGTTGCCCGTCTGTATTGCAATAGTCCTGGCAGGGAGAGAGTCTTGAAGAGCTTGCAATGCTAGGAGCACCACTCTCATCTCCAGGACGTTGATGTGCAAGTGGTACTTGTGAGGTTGCCATGTGCCTTGGACTGTCTTCCCTAGATAATACCCCCCCCCCCACCCTATCAGGGAAGCATCCGTGGTCACTGTGGCAATTGGAAGGGATTCCATGAAAGGTCTGCCCTGAGTCACTAGTTGGGAGACCATCCACCAGGAAAGGCGTCTTTTGCAAGATTCCGTAATTAAAATCATGTGAGACATGGGTAATTCCTGGAAGGACCATTGTGTGAAAAGAAGCCACTGAAGGATTCTCATGTGAAAGCATGCTAAGGGAACTAGACAAATGGCTGCTGACATGGACCCTAGAGCTTGAAGGACATATTTGACTTTAATTCTTTTGCTTCTCAGGAGAAGTGACACCTGTTGTTGAATAATGGAAACTCTTTCCTGAGGCAATTTTGCAATCATTTTTCTTGTGTCTAGCTCTGCTTCTATGTATGTAATAGAGTGACAGGGCAACAAGGCAGATTTTTCAAAGTTTAATGTAATGCCTAGTTGAACACAGGATGTGATGGTGTAATCTCGTGCCTCTATAAGTTGTTGCCTGGTGGTAGCAGTGAGGAGCCAGTCATCTAGATAAGGAAACACCTGGAATCCTAGACACCTCAGGTGAGCTGTAACTACTGCCATGCATTTGGTGAATACCCCAGGGGCTGTGGTGAAACCAAAGGGCAGAGCTCTGAATTGGTAATGACTGGCCCCTAGCCGAAAGCATAGAAATTTCCTGGACCGTCTGTCCATTTTTATATGATAGTACGTGTCCTGAAGATCTGTGGAGCACATCCAATTGTCCTGACCCAGAAAGGGGAGAATGGACTGCAGTGTTACCATTTGGAACTTTTCGTTTTGTACAGATTTGTTTAATCTGCTGAGATCCAGGACTGGTCTCCAGTCCCCTGTCTTTTTGGGCACTAAAAAGAATCCTGAGTAAGTTCCGGATCCTACTTGGTCTGCGGTGACTTCCTGGATGGCTCTTTTTTTCTAGCAGTCTTGAAACTTCTGTGACTGCCTGATCCCATAGATTGAGTTGAACATCTGGGATGGATTTTTTTGAAACAAGAGGGGGTTGATGGAAGGGAATTTTGTAACCTCTGGATATAATGGATAGTACCCATTTGTCTTTTGTAATATTTTGCCAGGCGATTGGGTACAATGAAAGCCTTCCCCTGACTTCCTCCAGAGTTGAGCAGTTGAGCATCCCTTCAGGGATCTTGATAGGGTGTGGAAGAGAACGTATCTCTGCCACCCTGATTTTGCGGACCCACTCTGCCATGAGGGCGGCATCTCCCATTGTTATTTTCCCCCTCTGCCCCTTGGGAAAAATCACCACGTGCATCAGGCAAGGGTCCCTGGGACTTTCGAAACAACATCTTTCCACCCTTCTGACCCTTTGGGTATGGTCTGGTAGGAGTGGAAAAATGGACTCCCACATCAGAGAGCGTCTTGCCTTCCTGCTGGCACCTGGTAAGCATGTCTTTCACCTGAGGCCCAAAGAGAGAGGAGCCATCAAAAGGGGTACTGGTGAAGGACGCTCTGAAAGGTTCCGCAAAATGACACAGCTGCAGCCAAGAATGTCTTTTAAGAGCCACTCCTGTTCCTGCAGCTCTGCTCGCTCCATCGGCTGCCTATGAAATAAGCCTCATGGAGGAGTTGACTACTGAATTTAAAGTCACCAGCTGGGTAGCTACTTTGGCTGAAGTTCCCTCAGCTGTGGGATCTTCTAGGGTCTCTCCAAACTCTTTTAGGAGAGCCCTCTGAAGTCTAGTAAAATGGGGAAGATAGTACAGGGACCAAAGTGAGAAGGTCGCTGATGAAAAGTTTCGCTTCCCATATCTGTCTATCATACAAGACTCTTTATTCGGTGTATGGACAGATGAGGAGGTGTCAGCTAACTCTCTCTTTGTGGCTGCTGCCACCATGGCATCAACTGGGACACCTTTAGTCAGGAATTGTTTGCCTTGGGGAGCTGTGATAAAATTTATTAGGTCTCCTCGGGACAGGTTTCATGGAATCTGGAGCTGACCAAGCCTTTTGAGACACTATGGACATGAGTGGGTCAAAAGGCGGAGACACCCAGGAGGTGGAAGGTCGGAAACCAAATGCCTTGAGGTATACAAATTCATCCTCAGAGGGGGCTAGGGAAGTCCAGCTACGCCTCTGCCTAAGAATCTCGAGGATGTCCAAAAAGTAAACATCTTCAGAGGGGGACCTTGGGGACCCCTCCGATTCATCCAGGTCTGTATCTGAGGTGACTGACTCAGGGGAGTCTTGGTGCTTCCTCTTGCACTTTTTCTTCCAAAAAGCCTGCTCAGAATGCTCTGGGGAAGTTTCAGAAGAAGAGGGTTCACCCAATGGGGTGTCCTGGGGCATAGGTTTCCTACGCTTTGGGGCTGGAAGAGGAGCAGAGGTTGGCACAGGCACTGAAGGGGAAGGAGCCAATTGGACCGATAGTGGGGCCAACTGTGGAGACAGCACTCTCTGCATGACCTCGAAAGCATCACAGTCTCGACACAAAGAGGGATCTGGCTCCAAAGAGACAGGAATCCCACTCTGCGCCAAGGGTGACGGCTCCAAGGCCGATGTGGGAGCCGAGCTCAACTGAGCCGAAGCTCTGAGAGGGAGAGCGGGGTCGGACAAGGGTCTGATGCCACTTCCCTCTTTGGAGCTGACGAGAGAGCTTCGGCACCCAGATACCTCGATGGAAGGAAGAACCGAGGTAATCGGAGCCAACATCGGTGCCGAAGGAACCACTATCGGAACATCCATGGACTCCGGCTTCGAACTAAGCATAGTCGGAGAAGGAATCGATATCAAAGTGGATGGAGCCAAAGCCTGTTGAGGCAGGCTCGAAAGCAATTTTGCAAGGGCCTGTGACTTCAGCAACCTACTGACCACTCTCTCCATGTCCTGATCTGATAACCTTGAGGATGGAGAGGAGTGGGAAGATGAGCGATGACTGGCTGTGTTCTGAATAAGGGTGATTGTGGCACCAAGCGAATCGGCTCCAATGAAGGAGACCTAGCTCGTTTTTGGCTCTGAGACGGCTCTGAGGTAACAGTTGGAGCCGACTGAGGAGTAGTCTTGTCTGTGCTAGAGGGCACTGACACACTTGGTCTGTCAAGCTCACAGGTCGGTTCCGAACATGGAGCCGACGACTTGACTGACTTCAAAGATTTCACTGGCTGAGATGCTTTAGCCGGAGAATGCTGTTTCAACAATCCACAGAGGATTAGCTTGTTTTTCTGCTCCTGCAGGACCCTTGGACTAAAGGCATGACAAGAGCCCCCAAGCAGTACACAAAACTAGTGTGCCCATCTGTCAGAGACATCTTCTGACAGCATGAGTCACACTTTTTCAACCCTGAAGTTTTAACTTCCTTGGACATTTTGTGAAAAAAGGAAGGAAGTACCACAAAAAGACACACTACAATAATAAAAAATTATATTGATAAAAACCTTAAAGGAGAGCCTCTAACTTAAATGGCTGTCCTTAAGGGGGGGGGGGCACTCTAACTTAAACGTGTTCAGGGAACAACAGAAGGCCTAGTGACTAAGGGAGGACGGCCAACACAGCACAAAAACACAACAAAGGACAAGATAAGGTGTTTTTACAAACTACTATAAACAGAGAAAAAAATACTAGCTTTTCAAGTAAATTATTTAACTTTAAACAGAGAAAAAAGTTATACTAAGTCTGAGCCAGTATTGACACAACCTCTCAGCTAAAGCGGCAAACGAGATCTGGGTAGCTGACGCTGGACATTCTGGAATAAGGGGTAGCCTTGAGCCAGTAAAGAGCTCTCGAGCTATAAAAAGTGGCCGAGTCGGAGCCGAGGATCGGCTCTGGACCCATCCAACAAGAATGAAGGCAAGATTGGACAACTTAACAGCAAAAGTTTCCATGTAGATGGTATTCTTTCAACGTTTCTGAACATATTATTGCAACCACGTATTGCCAGCATTCACGGTAGCATGTTATTTCACTGAGAATAGAATGTTGCCGAGAATGCCGTGAATGCTGACAATGTGTGGTTGCAATAATATGTAAATACCGATTATTCTCTACATATATTGACATGGCTTCTGTTGCCCAACCTCTACTAGACACTATGGGTCTCAAAGGTGGACATATGATATCTTTATGCACATTTGTAGCCAGCAAGTCAAACAGCAAAACAGCAATCCTATCTATAACACATTTTACTATATTTCCTGAGATACAGGTATGTTTCATGGTCATTCAGTAGTTTCATCATTTGCTGGATGTAAAATTCCCTATCCATAATCACAATTCCCCCTCCTTTAACTGCGGGTCTAATTTCCACTGAATGCATTTCCCTCAGGTCATACAGAGCATCAGATTCTTCTTTACTCAAGTTATAAAAGACAGCTCTTCTATCTGAATCAAATGCTTCCCTTATTTGCTTCTCAAATACTGACGCAGAGGCTTCTACCATAGGATGTAATTTAAGTACAAAGGTACTGGGTTTTTTTTAATATTCAAATTATCAGTCATCTGTCCTTTAAACATAGTTTTTAAACTTAAGTTGTGACCAAATAACTTAAGTTCTTTAAGAAAGTCAATTGACACAGTTCTCTGGGCAGGAACTGCAGAGCTTGTTAAGTACATTTTCTCATGTAGCACTTTTGTATATCCACAGCAAAAGTTTAGAATTTAATTTAATTTCTATTCAGACTGCAGGACTAGAAATATAGTTTATCTTAGTTTTTGCCAATATTGTAAAGTTTTTAATGTGGGCAAGACTAATAGAATGCTCAAAGAATGCATTGTAGAACATATGAGGGACACAGTAAACAAAAAGGAGAGTAGTGCCCTAGCTAAACATGTAGAAGCTGAAGGGATGCCCCATGTTTTTAAATTTTTAGTTTTAGAAGTTCTTGAAGAAAATATCAGTGGGGGTGACATTAGAAATAGAACAGAAGAGGCTGAGCAAAAATGGATTCTGCAACTAAATGCAGACAAACTCCCAGGCATTAAACTGTTTCTTTGAAACGATTTTTAAAGGCAAGAGCCTTAAAGCACTAATTCCCTACTACATGGTTCTATAGGCATTCACATTTGAACTTGACACTGTTTTTAACAGTTTTATGTCTATTTATGTTTTTTTCTACTATTTTTAAATTAATCGAGTCTGATATAAATATTTAATTGTTTGTCTTAACTGATTGGTCACTTTGAAAGTATATATATCAAGGAAGGCATGGGATGTTTTATTAAGTCTGATGAAGCGACTTGGAAGGTCATGAAAGCACTCACTTTGTTCTTGCAATAAAGAATTTTCCTTCTACTGTGGCAGTTTGACTTTTTATACATACTACTGGCTCTGAGGTGAAGACCGAGCTGTTCATCAAGTACTTGTGTTTTTGTCTTTCTCTTCTAACTCAGCATATTGCTGAATTGTGCTTTTGAGATTACAAACATAACTAAAAAAGGCCTTGAAATTGTCTTTGGCTTGGGTAGCTATTTTTGCCTCAAATTTGACTTTGGTGAATTTTACTAAGCTCCTGAGTTGTTTACTTTAGTGACTAGGGGATTACACGTCTTACTTTTGGTCAAAATTATTTTTCTTCTATTGTAAAGCTTGTTGATATTATGGTTCCGCTATGTAGGTTTGTTTCTGAGGTTTGCCCTGCACTCGTTCCTATGGGGTACAGCTGCATCTATGCTCTTACTGAACCATTTCATAGAGTCTTTAACGTTGGGAGCTTTAGATTTATTGTAGGACTTTGGAATCTGTCTCTCTTGTTACAGAGCTTATTTATGCTTCATCACTGAAAAACAAAACTATTCAGTGTGCAGAAATGGAAAGATAATAACTCTGAATAGACATTCTCCCGTGTTTATGAGGTCCAGATCCAGGATGTACGCACCCTTGTGGGTGTATGGACTAGCTAGTCCAGGAATCTCTTGGTCTGCATGTTTGGGGCAATGTATGGTACCCAGTTTATTGTGGGGTAGTTAAAGCTGCCCATGAATATGGTATTGGGTTGAAAGGGGTGTCTCTCTATGTGTTTCCTGGATGACAGAGGGAGATCAATTGCCTGCAAGGATATGATCTAAATGTATGGAAGGCATTATTGCTTTACACTGCCAGGGTCCTCTCCACAGCTTTAAACCATGTCTCAGTAACTGCACAAATGTCTACATTCTCCATGGTGAGGAGAGCCCGCAGGGAGTGAAGTTTCTTGTTTAGACTCCTGGCACTCAGTGGTAACACCTTTAGATTTTCTGTAGTTAGTTTAGCTATGTTGAAAGGTTTGCAAGAGTGACATTGCCTAAAAAAGACTGGATGGGGAGGATAATGCTTTAGCCAATATTCAAAAGCCTAGAGTGTAAAGCAGCATGGTCTGTTGAGCATATCCACCCATGCTTACAAATAGTGTACCACTTTTGAGCTACACCAGAACTAAGCCAATTACTGAAGTCAATTACCTATTGATCATATTATAGCATCATCCTTGCAGAATGTAAAAGTCAGGCTCATACTGGCCTGGGACACAGTCAGAGAACATCATCATGTCTTTCTTCGGGTCCACTACAGAATCCCGAAAGCTCATAATCCCGAAGCCCAAAATCCTGAGACCAAAATCCCGAAAATTCAAAATCCCGAAAGCCCAAAATCCTGAAACTCAAAATCCTGAAAACACAAATAATGCTAATATGTCAATATAAAGACACTAATATCTACCAACTGACCCTGACCCTAACCCTAAGGTCCATCACTATCGCACACTCACCTGACCCGCGCCCTAACCCTAACTCACTTAAACTGCCCCAACCCCAATATTTGTCACTATTGCATACATGCCTAACCTGCGCCCTAACCCTAACTCACTTAAACCGCCCCTAACACTAACATAAAACCAACCGCACACTTACCTGAACCCAACGCATGACCTAACACCACAGGGCTAACAATAGCAAAGCCACAATGACGTCAGTATGTCCATTTTGTGTTTTCAAGATTTTGAGTTTCAGGATTTTGGGCTTTCTGGATTTTGAATTTTCGGGATTTTGGTCTCAGGATTTTGGGCTTCGGGATTATGAGCTTTCAGGATTCTGTAGTGGACCCCTTTCTTCATATAGTCCAGTGAAGTGCATCTCAGATAATTTTCACCCACATGGACTACGACTAAGTCATACTGGTACTTGCGGTTTAATGACCTGAGTGCATGAGTGGTCTGATGGACCTAGTACCTGATAGGCAACTGACTGGGATCTTTCCTTACTCAGCCTGGTGAGTGGGATATCTTTGAGTCTCATTATGGAGTTTCCTATGACTAAAATAATGGGTTGTGCGCTAGCTCACCTTATGGGCTTACAAACTGAGATGCCATGAGATGTTGCTTTAGTTGCTGAGGTGGGTGCTGTTTTGGTAGAGTGCGTTGGGGGTTGCTGAGCATATCTGTTGTATGTGCAATGTCTGGGAGGCCTCTGGGGTTTAGGAAGACAATATTTAAGAGCCTTAACATATGTGAGTCTATGTTTCTGCTCCATACTGTATATTGTCTGTCTAGTGTATGCACTACTGACAACCTGATTGGTATTATGAGTGCTCTTATGTGACAACCTTGCCTCCAGTGACATAACACGAGACAATTGCTACATTGCCTCAGGATGCCCATATCCACCAGACTGGTTGCATAGATAATAAAAAAGTGCATATCCATGGCTATAGGTTCTTATTATATGATCTATAAAGGGGTGGTATAAGAGGGGTTTACAGAGGCTACTTTGGGTGCTGTAATAGTACAGACTACAGCAAGGCTATCTAAGACTAAATTTGTGGGGTGGTGCTCTTCAATGGGCAAACTAGTTGTTCTTTGTGCAATTATGTACTGGGGAAATTTCAGAGGTAGTTTAATAGAGAAAATTTCAATTCCAAGCACCTGCTTCTCTCCAGGGTATTGCTAATCACTACTGCGAGATGCTGCTCGTCACACAAAAGCATCAACTTTATACAGCATGACAAAACTGACTAAACAGACTAAACTGCCCGCTGGTCAATTTAAGAAAAATACCAGAAGCCTTTCTGTATCATTCTCAGCTAAGAACTGACCAGGCCACTCTCTAGTGCCACTGGAGGGCAGTTCCCAATCCTTCTTAATGTAAAATTACATAAGATATAGCGCAAAGTGGAGAACTACAGAACAAGCAAAAAAAACTAATCAGGAAAACATACTGTCTCAAATGGCTACAGTGCAGAGAAACCAGCAGTAAGGTCAACAAAATGCAACAATATACAATGATAATATGCAGAAAAATACAATACGCAATGTAGCAGCAAGCTTAAATAACTTAAGTACACAAATTTGCTCTGAAGTTTTTATCTGTACTAGACAATACTAGATTGAAGCCATTCAGAAATTGGTGAAGTAAATGACACGCGTTTGTGTGCTCTGTGGAGCTCTCAGAGGTCAAAGATAATGCTAAGGGTTTGTAGCTGATCAAATTTCCAAATGACTGCAAACTCGGTGCCATCATAAACTCCCTAGAAGATACCTGAACCTTACAAGAGGGCCTGCCTCTAACAAACGGTTGGTATCAAAACCATGGATTAAAACTAAATGCCAAGAAATGTATAACTGCATCCTTCGGCAAGCATGACTCTCCTTGTAACTTTCAGATTGACACCCCCCCCCTTGGAAATTGATTCCTTAGTTAGAGATCTGTGAACCTATGTTGAAAATGAAGCACCACTTGATCACCATTTAAAGACTATAGCAAAGAAGTCCTTTTTCATTGTACTGCTTAAGTCTAAAAGTATGGTGTCCAGATCCAGGGACATAATTATTCCACTGTTACTTGATACTCATTAGGCCAGTCATTGAGTATTACGCCCCTTTTTGGTATGCACCTGTCCAAACACTTGTCGCCTTGAATTTTTGACAGGAACCATTCTGAAGCAAAAACCTAGACATATGGTGATTAAGAAGAAGAATTTTTCAGATGAAGTGAATCTTCATACCTCAGCTTTGGAGACTGACTGTGTTTATGTTAATCAAAGAGAATGAGTCATTTTTTTAATAGTGACTTGTTCCATGATTAAAGAAAAGACTGCTGTGAAGGACAATGAGCCAAAGAGTACCAGTACTAATAAAATCACAAAAGTTAAAGGAGGACCTCAGCAAATAGCAGTGGTAATAGTACTGCACCTACGTGTCAATAGGGATGGCTGTGGGACAATATAAGCTACTTCATCTATGATCTGTGCTTAAGGACAATGAAATACCAAAAATCCTGGATGCACCCCTACCTGGGCTGCCTTATTAACTGACAAAACATCTGTTATTCCTGACAAAATATCCAAACACTGAGCATGACATTAGAAGGGCCAGACCAGGTCACACTAAACAGTTTCCATGTTTCTATATTTAACCAGATCATTTGATACAGTAGCATAGCAAGGGTGGAGTGAATGGGGTAGCCACCCTGGGCACATAGTATTAGGGGGTGCAACTGAGACTTCCTGCATTCTTTTTTCTGTAATTTTTTTTTTTTTGCTTTTCTAGAGCTGAGTGGGTGGGGTACTATTTGAGTGACTAATACTGGATGCTAGATGAGCCAGCTACAGGTGTTAAGTTGTATATAAAATTGTGTGTGTACTTTTCTCTGCTTGTTCTTATCTTTTGTTTTGCTTTATGCTTGCATCAAAACACTTCTTACCAAATTGCTTTTCTCTCCAAGTTAATCTGTAATAATGTCTGCCAGTTTAAATGCCTGTTTTGTTTGACTTCTGTACTTAAAGACTTAAGTGCATGTTTTTTTTTTTGTTTTTTTATTTTCTTTTGTCCTATGTTGAATTTTGATTTACATTTGCATCAAAGTACCTCTTACCAAATCAATCTCTCCCTGAATGAATTCATCTACATTAATGAATCTGTCAGCATGCCTACATTTGTTTTGTTTGGCATGATAACTGAACTGTCCTAACTTTTTTTAGCCATGACCCAAACAAGGGTCCAAACATGAGTGTTACATAATGCATCTTGACAAAGGTAAACTTGGTGTAGTGTAATGCAGAGTTGAAAACATCAGTTTTGTGTGACTTGTGATGGGGCAAAAGAAACAAAGGTGGAAAATATGTTGTTAATATATATAAATCCATATCTTGCTAACCAGGTTGCCCAGCTTGGGTTGACACCAGTTTTCAGTGGATATCTAGAAGTGTGTGGTTAAAGTACCAGCAATCTTTACATAAAAGACCATCACTTTTCACTACCATTTACATTTTCTACCTGTATTTCAATATATATTATTACAGTACAAACTCATTCTACTCAGTCCTACATCTCCGTGCACTCTACTAAAATAACTTTCTCTTCCTTCACATGCAGCCACTCTTCCAACACAGACTTACACCAAAGAATGCACCAGCAGATCTCTTTCTTCCAGCACCACCCTCTCTGCCCTTAATCCATTCTCTACCTACATTTTCATTCCTTGACACCACGTTCACACACAAAGTACAACTCATTATAGTCCTCACACTCACATAACTTGCATGCTAGCACAAGCTTCTATATGCTAGTTATACACCCAACCCCACCTCTAAAACTCCCAGTACAAACTAGTCCTCATCAGACCTCTCAACCATACCGAATTCCTCTGTATTTACCGGTTTTGAGGTCAAAATAATGGGGTGCCATGAATTTTCGAGTGGCCCCTTTAATTTCTGAATTTCCTGGGTAATTTTTCAAATTTTTGCAGAAATCATTATGTGCAGGGGCACGGGCAATGACATCAGCATCATGAGCAGATTGCCAGCCTGTCGGAATTCGGCTGAGGGCTGGAGGGAGGTGTGTCTGTGTCTTTTACATACAGCAACGTGTTGAGTCTAGTGGCGTGCATAATACAAACAAATCTTATTCTTCTGGTCCTGATCACATCTGTACTCTTCCCTCCACCCGCACAAGAAACTGTTTCGCAAGTAAGATATGGAGCTGGCATGTTATTGTGTAAGGAGGGAGTTTAGAGTTATTGCTGGAGATGGCAACTTGCAAGTTCGTACTCTGTGTGTGTTTCTTCCGGACCCAGTCACATCTGTGCTCTTCCTTCCACCCGCAGACGAGACTGCTGTAAGTCTGGTTCTTGCACCTTGGTATTTTGAGTTTAGAGTTATAGTATTTTGAGTTATTGCATATGGAGCTGGAAACTTCATACCTGGTTCTTCTATCCACCCACACAAGCCTTGTGCTGGAAGTAGAGTTATTACATATGGAGCTGGAAACTTCATATTTTGTAAGAGGAGTGTAAGCTGGAGCCTTTTTTATTTTTTAAGGAGTATAAGCTGGAGCCTTTGTACTTGATTTTGGTGTGTAAGCTGGAGCCTTTTTTATTTTATAAGGAGTATAAGCTGGAGCCTTTGTACTTTATTTTGGTGTGTAAGCTGGAGCCTTTTTTATTTTATAAGGAGTATAAGCTGGAGCCTTTGTACTTTATTTTGGTGTGTAAGCTGGAGCCTTCATATTTTATCCTAAGCTAAGAGACTTTTTTGCAAGTAAGATATACAGCTGGCAAGTTATTCTGTAAGGAGGAAGCTTAGAGTTATTGCATATGGAGCTGGAAACTTCGTAAAGAGTGTAGAGAGTGTGAGTGAGCGAGCGAGTGAGCGAGCGAGCGAGCGAGCGAGTGTGTGTGTGTGTGTGTGTGTGTGTGTGTGTGTGTGTGTGTGTGTGTGTGTGTAAATGCCCCAGTTAGGGGTAATTGGTGGTTAGGGTTATTCAGGCTCAAACCCTGTACCTTGGGTACAAGAAGCAAGAGCCTGAATTCTCTACCTATACCACCACTTATGATTCGAGGAGCTGATGATTCTGTAGTTCTCAACTGTCCAGATTTTCCTAGAATGTTTGGCTCACACTTTTGGTGTGTTTCTCTTAAAATTTGTGGTTTTCTGGCAAATCATTTAGAACTGGATGCATTAAATACTGATAGTCATTTCAGTTTCAGTCTTCTTATCTTTCAGGAAAGCATGGTAGCACAAAATATTTTATTCTAGCAACTTTCTAAGATTATACAGACAATGTTTAAAAGATGTCCCTGGTCTTGAGCCTTTGTCCCCCCCCCCCCCCCGCCCCAATCAAGTCTGCCTTTTTCCAGACTTGTTGTGCTGCATAGTTCTTCAGGGGGAAAGAAGTTTAGTGCTGCTTATGCCAAGTCTGTTTGTTGTTAGCAGCACAACAGATAGTACACTTGCTTTTGATGCAGAAGGTTGTGGGTTCTACTCCCACAGTAGGTAGATGGATTGCTGATATTGTACTGTGTTATACTTTTAAAGGGGATGGATGTTGCAGTCCTGAAAATGTCCTCTTTGACAGAGATACCTAGTAACTATGAACCTGTTATCAGTTTGCCATCCATTTCTTACTGCAATATTACTAGCTTATCATTTTTTATGTATCATAAGCAATTTATTCTTCAAGGGCAACAGGCACTTTATTTGTAGATGATCATTTTTAAAAACAGCTAAAGGCAATGTTAGTTCAGGAGCATAAATGCAAGTGTTTCAAAGGTAATGTTTTGTATGGATAATTCTACAATAGACTGCTTAAATATTTTCCATAGAAAATAGTTTCATAATGATGATGGTGATCTTTCTAGAAATTACAATGAATGTATTCCTAGTGTTAGCTAAATTCATATATTGCTATAGTTATTTGAACTCAGCTAATTGCTACACTTCTCTGCTTTGAAAGACCTGATCGCATTTGCCAAAATGCGCTCGGTCTGTAAATCTACCTATCTGCTGATTTCCTCTGTTTAAAACCAGCTCATTTATTTTCTGGCTGTAGAAGGCTGAAGCAGTTAATTTTATTTTTATAAAAGAAAACTGTATTTTAGTTTTGCAGTTTGCACAAGTTCAAAGTTTGATACAAGTTCAAATATTAATTTAAATAAAACACTAGTTTTCTGTTTATTTTGTGTGTAATATTTTGTCTGTTCTTCAATTTGCATTTAAAAGTTGGTATCTCACATTTCCACCAGGGCATACATATTTTTTATGATTTCAGGTTGAGAGGTACTCACATAACTTACATGCTATCACAAGCCTCTGTATGCAAGTTATACACCCAACCCCACCTCTAATACTCCCAGTATAACTAGTCCTCACACTCACATAACTTACGTGCTATTACAAACCTCTGTATACTACCTATACACCAAACCCCACCTCTAATACTCTCAATACAAACTATTCCTCACACTAATATAAATCACATGCTATCACAAACCTCTGTATGCCAATATATACCCAACCCACGTCTAATACTGACAGTACAGACTAGCTCTTACACTCACATAACTTACATGCTATCACAAATATCTGTTTACTAACTATATACCTAACCCCACCTCTAATACTCCAGTACTAACTCCACAGCTTTTACAATTACCAAAGCTCATAATCTCTATAATACTTCTCATCACCAACTCTTCAAACATATTAACCCAATAACAAATGAATCTATACCAAGTACCAGGAATAAAAAAAAAAAAAGTACTGAATCAAAAAGGTGTTTCCCAGTCACTATTTCCCAACTTTTTTTTTACAATTCTGTAGAGACATCCACCCTAACCCTGGCCCAGTTCAAGAAACAACCTTAATTGCCTCCTCCCCCAAAACACTATCACCTCTGTACTACTAAGACAAAAATCACAAAGTTCATCAATATCAATATTCAATATCAATATTAACCTCAGGGTTATGTCCAACAAAGTTGATGACTTACATGCATTCATATCACAACACTTCCCTGGCATAATAATAACTATACAGACCTGGTTAAAAGCCACTATCAAAGATATTGAAATTCTTCCTCTAGGATATAGCATACTTAGAGCTGATTGCTTAAGCAAAATGGCAGCTGGAGTAGCTACCGTGACTATCTAAACATATCTTTGTATCAGCACAACCAGTCCCAATTTAACAATGCATAAATCCTTATTTACTTTCTTAAACTTAACTTATGTAAGAGCCTGTACATTACTACAGTGCATATCCCTCCTGGAAATAACATCCCTATCACTGAGGACATATTAACCTGGACATCCATTAATATAACACATTAAACCTTAATCTCAGGAGAAGTTAATATAGATTGATTCAAAATTATATTGGACATCCCCACTGCAAGCATCAACCTCTATGGCTTTAAACAACTCATAGACTCTCCATCCAGATACAATAAAGCCACTAACACAGCATAACTGGTAGACAGGATACTGTCATCCCACCCTTGTAATATCTCCATCATAGGTACCTTACCTGACACCCTAAATAACCACTTACTCACTCTGCCAATAGGATCCCTAGCCACTCTACTAGGCAACATCACTTCAACTAACTAGCTTCAGTGCAGAGGATTTTACTTCTGCTCTAAAATCTTACAACTAAATAATTCTAAAAACACTACCTTTAGATGAAGCAACACTTTAACTTAATCAAATCTTCTTTCTCTTACTAAATGAACATGCCCCCCTAAGAAAGAAAATAGCTAAACTGAATCCTGCTCTCTGGCTATCATAAAAAACTAAACAACTAATGAGATTAAGCGATAAAGATAGGAAATGGCAAACTCAAAAAATGAAATTTGACAATAATTCAGACACAATGAAAATACAACCAAGCATAGCATAAAACCGGACAAAAAAGTCACTACTGTGGCATGCAAGAAAGCTCACCAAGACACTCTAAAACTGTTTTTGGCATCCATCACAAACTTACTAAACCCTAGATAGCAATTTCACAACAAATCCCACCACCTCAATATCCCCCAGCAAAAATAGCTGAAAATTTGAAAAATCACTTTATACAATACTTCAATACTAAAAAACAACAACATAAAAAAAAAAAAAAACAACACTATGTGTTATTCGAAATCCTTTGTTATTATCTAACTCTCACTCAGCCTGTTTCTCACTAAAACCTGTACCCACTCTATCAGTAAAAAAAATAAAACACCTCCTCAAACTGAAAACCACAGCCTTAGCCTTGACCACAGACCGTATTCTACAAGAATATCTGAAAATAGCTTCTGAGGACCTTGCCTACCCCATAACCATCCTAATAAGTAGATCCATTAATGAATGCCATGTCCCCAGTATATGGGAAAAAGAGAGTCACTTCTTCAGAAAACAGCCTCATCTACTGACTATGCTATTTTCTGGCCAATCACTATACTACCTCCCATATAAAAATCCTTGAAAAATGCATACACACTCAATTACTCAAATAATTTAGTGTAAATAACCTTCATTCATCAACACAATACAGTTTTTGACCTAACCATAGTACCATCATAGCATTACTAAATTTTACTAACATCATCAACAAAAACAGAAATTCTGGCAATCTTCTTTCCTCACTATTTCTTGAATTGACAAAAGCACTCAACACAGTCTCCCATCATCTACTACTACAAAAGCTATCTTCTCTAGGCTTCCTCCTGCTTTAAAAGCAGCTTATCAGACAGATAAATTGCCAAATGGTAAAATGAGTATTCTTCCTTTCTACCTGTCATAGTTAGTGTACTGCAGGGATCCATACTGGGACCACTTCTGTTTAACATATTCATAAATGATCTACACTCAACAGCCTAACACGTTATTCTGACTTAATATGCTGATGACTCTACATTAATCTGCTCCACCCCTACCCTGTAAAAACAGCCCCAAGAATCCTTCACATCCATTGAAACCTGGCTAGAAACTCACAACAACTGCTGTACCCCTAAAAAACTAAGCTGCTCCTTTTCACTATTAAATCACACTCTCAAACTAAAGACCAGTTTAATATCACTTCATCCAACAACACTAAGATATAAATTGTTCCACACACTAAATGTCTTTCATTCACAATAGATAATAATAAGAAATATGAACCCCATATCCAAATAACAGTCAAAAAGACATACCAAAATCTTAGCCTGTTGTATAGAGCTAAACCCCTCCTCAAACATAAAGCCCAAGAAACAAATGCAAAAACCTACTTACTCCTCACACTATATACGCCTCTCAAATCTTCACAAATCTGCCACCATTCCAGAGAATAAAACTCAAAGAATGTTACAACAAAATCAAAAAGTTGCTACAAATTTCTCTTACCCACTGATGCCAAGCACTCAAGACTAGTAAACTGTAATGAACTATACTTATACTACATTCTTCACCAATCAAAGCTTCTAGTGGTCTACAATTCAATACTAGCCCTTAAATATCTGATCCAGTACGATAAGCCAAGCAGAATTCTACACTCCCAAGACAAATCTCTATTTAACATAAGTAAATCTCGAAATACATCAGGAGATGAACTCTATTCCACCTATGTCTCCAAAACTTGGAACTCTATCCATCCCTTCTCAAGCAAACTAAACTACAAAATTTTAAAGCAGGCCCTCTTCAAGGCCAATCTGGATCGATGGATGGGGAACCATTAATTCACACCTGAGGTGGTGCCTATGTCCCTTATGCATAGGGGCAATCCGTAAAATCTGTAAAAATACCCAAGGCATAGGCACAAATCCATGACTTCCTCTTGCCTGTAGGGGTCATATACTGGGTAAATTTGATTATATTTTCTTGTAAATGCTCTCAAACTGTTAGCCTAGTAATCTCATATGAAGCTATGAACTATCATCCTTAAACAGCAACTGCTGCAACCCTGGATCTGCCAGTGTTCATCCTTAAGATAAAGTGTGTATATACTTCACACAAATGATTTTATACTACATGAAAAACTATACTGTAAATACATGTTTTTTTTTTACACATGTAAAAGACAAGAATTTTATATGTAAGGACTTGTATGGTATGTTTTATTTGTGTATGTAGTCTTTATACTCTTACTATATATTACTACTGCTATTTGACATACAAAGCTTGCACAATGTGTTGTTATTGTTGGTCATGTGGATCTTTTCTCCTCGGGCCTTTGCTGAAAAGGGTTTATAATGCCCAGTTAGCAAATGTAAAGTAAAGTAATAAATAAATCAGTTGTTCAGACAAACAGCTGGAAAATGGAGACAGAGGAAAAGCAGGACGAGACTTTAGCAGTTTCATAACCTTAATCCACTATGCTAAACTGCCAGAAAAGAATGAACTAAAAACATCAGTAATATAAATTGTAGTATTTGATAAGTTAAACTGAAGGCTTGTAGCATTTGTCAAAGTGTGTCAGAAAGTATTGCAATATATTCTCACATTGCAGGTGTCCTAGTAGCTGTCTTGATTCTGATAAAGACTAAACAGGTTAAGTTAAACAGAAGTATTGTTACTTGACTCCCTACAATGAATGCATATCAAGGAAAGGGCAATTGTTTAGGAAGACTGATGTTATGAGGGAAGGAATTAGGTCTGGAACTATTTCAAAAATTCACACTTGTCTGTCATTATACCAACTCCTGTTCTAAGGGCAAGCCCCCCCCCCCCCTCCCCAAACACTGGATCTAAGAGATAGACTTGGGCCTGAAGCAACATTTTTGAATTATTCTGTTTGATATACATTTGGTATTTATTTAGTTATAGACTGACTGACTGATCTCAACAGAAAAACCTCTACAGCTACAATTCATGTTGCAGATCAGCAAACAAACATGTTTTACTTATTTTGTTTCTTTAACCAGCTAAGTCCAGTGGGCACACGTGTCCCTCTTTAGAGGTAGCCAGAGATCATTGTCTGGTTAAGTGATTTGTTTAGACATAGAGTCAGCAAACGGAAGCTGATGGAATCCGTTTCTAGACTACACAAAACAGAATGTTAACAGCTCATAGCAGCTGTAATTCTCTGCTAGACGGGCTGAAGGCATGTTTTTCCCCCACACTGACGTCACCTCAAAGTAATATATGCTTATATTTAGCATTATTCTGTCGCTCTGTTTTTTTTAAATGTGTATCCCACAATCCTCATCAAACTAAGTGGAGCTATGGTTTTCAAAACACAAATGTTATGCTAATTAAACATCCTGATTTTGGTTGGATATACCTATTTTTCAAGAGGTATTGTCTACATTTTCTATGTCTATGTGAGAGTTACAATCTCTGCTTTTTTGCTGTGTTGTTATACTTTTGGCTTCCCCTTACATGATCTAAAACAAGTACTTAAGGGCCTCTTCTACTCTGGTTGATGTACTGCTTCACCTCCAAATGTATTTCTTTCACAATTCATTGCTAAAATGATGCAATTCTTTTAAATTTAAGCTACCATACCTTGACCCACTCATCCAGTTTTACAGAATCTCTGTTCATCCTTTATATATTAATGTGTCAAAATCTATTTATTGCATATCCTTGGGTCACCAAACAAAAGGGCATAAATTCCCTTATAGACATTGGCAAAACAATAGAACAAATATCCTTTAATATACAAAAACATTTCTGCAAATGAGACTTCTAAACTGCCATCAAATCTTACCTAGTTAGTAACAAGAGGGGTAATCTGGTATAGATAATCATTCACAAGCTTTCCTCTTTCCAGTTTAATTAGCTCTGTCTGACTGAACGTCAACCTCATCTCATATTAGTTTTTCTTTCTCTCATTTCCTAATTAATTTCTCTGGCCCATCTCCTATTATTCATGAACTTCACACATCTCCTCACTTACCATCCCTATTCTTGTCAACATCAGAGGCTTGCTGCTCCCAAGAGGTATTCGCCCCACTAAATTGTCATCCTCTCCTACTTTTCTGTCAGACTCCCACCTCCTTCTCTTACATCTAGTTCCTTTCTTTGTTTTCCATAAAATCTAATGGCTATTACCCGAGCTGAGATTTACAGGTTTAGACTAAGCTATTAACATGTCATGATTGTAAGCTTAGCCAACAATGCCAAAAAAAGAGTGAAGAGTTCATAAGACAATGGTAGGCGCAGAAGTGTAGCTAGGGCAGGGAGAAAGGGGCAACTGCCCTGGGTGCAAAGTGATATAGTGGGTGTGGTAGGCTGACCCCATTCACTTTTTAATGCATATCGGCTTTACAAAGCCAGTATTGCATTTGTGGTCAAACCTGAGCATTGTAGCGCTCGCTCCCTGTGTGGTCTAAACTATGGTAACTAAACTGTACCAAGCAGTTTGCTATAGTTTTAAAAGTAAGAAAACATTTTTTTTAACTAAAACCTGAGTGCTGCAGCACTCTGTGTAGACTACAAACTATAACAAGCAGATTGTTACAGTTTAAAAGTTAGAAAACATGTCTGTTTTAAGTAAAATCTGAGCACTATAGTGCTCTGTGTAGAGTTTAAACTGTAGCAAGCAGTTTGCTATAGTTTAAAAGTAAAAAATAAAATGTTAACTAAAACCTGAGCACCGTAGCAACTGTTTGCTATATTGCAGCAGTTTGCTACGATTTAAAAGAAAAAAAAGTTTTTCTTTTTTTAAATTAACAAAAATGTGAGGAAGGAGGAGGGTTGGGGCAGGGAGCAAAAACAGGACTTGATAGTCTCTTGTGGCAGGAGGGATGAGGCTTGAATCTGATCAAGTGTGGATATTTTTTTGCTCTTCAGTTGAAGAGCTGAGGGGGTAGGCCACAACATCATGGGACCAGCACTGGGCGCTAGTTGAGCCAGCTACACCTCTGGGAAGGATTAACTTGGTTTATATGACTACAATATTTTTAGATATGATTATGTTAGAGGGAAGGGAAATAGGGAGAAGTTAAACAAAAAAGAGAAAGAGAAGCAGAGAAGGAATGGGGGGAACTAGGTTAGGATAATGTTTACTATAGCATATTTACAAGTCTGCAGCCAATGAATCCTGAGATTATTTTACAGGGTTCTGTCCATTCATTTAACCAAAGTGTGAACGCTGCTACAGGTTTACACTGCCTAATAGGCAGGTGAAGCTTTATCCACAGAGAAGGGAAGTGCAGAGTGAAGAATTAATTCCTAATTTGAAATTTGTTGACATGCTGGTGTACAACAGTAGCAATTCAAAGCATGCACTACAAAAGGGATAGATATTTAGTCAAGTTAGTTTACTTAGGATACCAAAGTGGAGATTAACATCAAATACTTTGTTGAAGTACAGCTAGGCATTGTGGACGTTTGACATTTTTGAAGATGCTAAAAATTCTAAGAAGGTACAATCCATCACTCTCATTGACAGAATCTGCACACCTTGTGCATTCTTACTGATTCATTTTGTAATAACTAATTCCATGGTTTCATAGATCAGGCTAGTGAGTCTGACAGGCCTAATGTTACTTGGGTCAGTGGCAGGGCCACTGCTAGATGGGGGGATGCTATCTCATTTTCCCATTCATTAAGATTTGCTAGGTGATACCAGTATGCAGTTGTGTACATCGTCTGCTATATGGAAGTGTTTTTTTTTTGTTTTGAGTGGTTTGTTGAGACATGGAAAGTACAGATGGAGGTTGGCCTGAGTGGGTAAGGGGGATATTGAAGGCATGGTAAGTAGGTGAACATTTTTTTCTTCCTTGCATGGCACATCAAATTTCCTTATATATCAAAAAACATGCATCTTGGAAATCACTCACATCACAAAGTCAAATTCAGTTAGTTACAAAAGCCAGAACTGTATAGCATTAGATATTATCTTAGACAATCGCAAACACATGAAGATATGTTTAGCCAATGTTTTGCCACCATCTTTAATTCAAGATGTACAGTAATTTCTACTTGAAACATTCCCCACAGCATCAAAAATAATGCAATAATTATAGGAGACTTCAATACTAATGCCTTACAAGCAATCTCCTCAAAAATGTTCCTTCACTGTAGGTTGGAACAGTTAGTTCAGCAGTTAGACCAAACAATCGGATAGGAAGTCAGTTCACATTTGATCTCATATTATCGAATATAAAAGCTCAGGTATTTGCAGATGTGCATCCTTCTTAACAACCTAAGTGATTATTCATCTTCTCTGTCTGATCTGTTAATACTAAGGGGGTAAAAAACAAATGTATTACAGCTAGCTCTATTAAGACTAAGCAATCCATTCCAAACTCACACTTACAGGATATTGACTGGACTACATTTTATCAAATCAATGACTCAAATACAACCCTATCCTTTTTTGCCAATAGACGTTCTCAATTACAGGGCACTATCTTCCGATTAACCACAAGAAGATTAACAGGGCAGACTCGTCCCTGGCAAACGAGTAGTAAAAGAGAACCAGATGAGCAGCATTACAAACTTTATCTTGAGCAAAGAATGAAAGGTCAAAATTACCACTAACAGAAGAAAAGACACTAAGCGGAAAAGCAAAAATCAATATGTTCTTCTCCCAAACTATTTTGGAAAGAACCTACAGGTAACATCACAGACACTCCCCACACCCTTCCACTCCTTCACCCTTCAACCTTACTCGTAACACCACCAACAAATATAGACCATTTTTTCTTTTAACCATGAAAGACCTTCTTAACAAATTGCCCCCACAGCCCCCTTCATTAGCTAGTTTAACTGAAATTCCTGAGTTCCCTTTATACACACTTGCAGCCTTCCCCTCTCCTACATTCCACTTCAATCAGATAAAGTGACAGATGTCAGAAAAGCCTTAAGCAGCCCTAACATAAGCTCAGGAGCCGCTTTCATCCCACCTTCCTAAAAATGGCTGTACAATCCATTTCCAAGCCACTGACTCACATATTTATTTTATCCTTAACATCTGCTACATTTCCCTCCTCCTTCAAATATGCCACCACAATTCCATTTCCCAAGATGCCGAATCATAAAGGCTGCAAGGATCATAGACCCATAGCCAACCTGTGCCCAATCACTAAAATATTTTTAAAAACTTGTCTACAGACACTTTAAATACATGAATTAAAATGGCTACTTAATATGATGAACAACATGTTTTTCTTAATTTATTTAGTAGACTGTCCAATACTCCACAAGAGATGCCATTCTTAACAACAACAAAGGTTTCCTTACAGGCGGTCTCTTTACTGACCTTACTAGGGCCTTTGAAACTGCATATCACCTTCTCTTACTCAATAAATCTGCCAAACCTAATTTTGGTTCTAACACTTTGGAATGGTTCGAGAGCTATCTTGTTTACAGAACCTTAAAGCGATACTTCAACTCCTCACTATCCAGGTTTAGTGCACCAGAAGGCTCAATTCTTAGCCCTCTGTTCTTTTCACTCCTCATAAGTGGCCTCTCATACAATCACTCTAACCTTAAAATTATCATGAACCCAGGTGATTTCCTTTTTCTTCAATCCAGCAAAAACAGTCTCCTTAAATTGCAGCAAAAGCATCAAAGTAGCTTCACCTGAAATTGCAAATGGACCCATACCAGCAAGCTGCTATTCAATTCAAGCAAATTCAGAATCATGGTCTTTTCCTCAAATCAGATAAGGCAAGGATGCCCCCCCACCCCACTGCTAATAATCTCAAATAATGCCGGTAGTGTCATATTAAATGTATCACAGCAGAAATACATTGGATTAACAATGGACCCTTCACTATCCTCATCTCAGCACACAGATACGGTGGTTAGCAACACTCTTCACCAACTAAAACATTGTCATAAGATCACCCACCTTTTCTCTCCAGTAGCTCATCACTCTGTAGCAAGGAAGGTACTCCTCCCTAAACTTGAATATAGGCTTTCCCTTCTCACCTTCCAGTCAGCTTCCAACACCTTTGAACTAGTAATCAAAATCAAAATCAAAATCAAAATTTGCAGGATTGTGCTCCTTGCATTCACTCATATGCACCACTGCAAAGTGCTAACAGGTTTCAACTGACTGCTTGTCAGTCTAAGAGCTAAACTCCATTTTAGCTCATTACTATTCAAAATACTCAAACTGGGCCACTGCCCACCTCCCCTATGTTCTAAGCTAGAAATTAGATCTCCAAGCTACACCCTCAGGGGTAACTTAGATGAGACAGTCCTCTTCATTATACCCCTGTTTAAAACAACAATGGGGAGAAAAGACCCTCTCTAACCTGGGTCCCTCAGTATGGAATCACCCACCAGCTGAAGTGAAGAACAATCTACAAGGAAACATTTAAGTCCAAACTAATAGAGCACCTCACTAAAGAATCTACTTGCACTTGCTTTTGGCACAATGATAGTAAGCTACCAGTGTTTACCACCTCTAGTATCGATGCAGTTTCCTAACAAAATTAAGTGAATACTATGTTTTATCAATTACATGGAATGTTTGCTTTCATTATAAACTGAAAATGCCCTACTTCATTGAAGTAGGTAGCAAATGTAAAACTTTGTGTAACTGTTACTTTGACACTGAATATAGTAAAGTTTGTTCTGCTTTGTAAATAACAAATGCGTGTTTATACTAATGCCATACAGTTTAATCCTCTGCCTCTCTTGGCCCAGGTCATGACGGATAAAAGTTTGGTGACCAGTACACTCAGCTGGTTATCAAAATGAAAGAAATAAAAATATTTTTACCATACTTACAACTACTGTTTGTTATTCTAATATGCATCCTATATCCTTGCCCAATTGTAAGTGGCACACACTGTATATCAGCATTCTGCTTGCATTTACAGAACAGAACACTACGCTTAATGCTGATGTATTTGCCATTTACTGTTCACACCAGCGTCATAAACTTGTAGTCAGTGGGCATTATGAATGCTGCAACTTTCACTCATGTTTACAGATATCATGCATCATTAGTAATGTACCAAGCACCAATGGGGTTCCTATTATGTTATCGAAAGCATGAAACATCGAACACTACAAGATCGAACTTGTATGTTCGATGGTTCATAATTTCGAATACGAAAAAATAAATAAATAAAAACAAATAACATAAATAAACTGTTGTAAGCAGGGGGGCAAGCACCCCTGCACCCCCCACACCCCTTGCTCTTTAAATATACCAACTCCGAGATCGCACTATAGTGCGGAAAGGGAATATTTCCCTTTATTGCACTGTAGTGCGATCTCAGAGTTGGTATATTTAAGGAGCGGGGGGTGGGGGGGCTTCCCCCCTGCTTACAACAGTTATTTAACTGTTGACATTTTTTTTCTTTTTTTAGTTCAAATTGCTGAAACTTCGATTAACTGTGTTTGATGTTTACAGTTTTGAAGTTTCACCAATTCAATAACATAATAGGAACCCGCACCAATGTACTTCTGTTCATAGGCTCATAGGTAGGTACTAGGCTATCGGCCCAAGGGCCTAAGTAAGCCTAGCCAACGAGGTTCCCTGGCTTATGCCACCCAAGAAAGTTAATTTCCTGTGCCCCTGTCAAGCAGAGCCACAGAAGTGATCTTGCTATGTAAACACTGTATATAAGAATTTTAGCTACTTCAACATCTGCCTAGTGGCAGAAGGAAGATAATAAGCACATCTAGTCTTCCCTTTAAGTGTATTTAGCATTTTAGCTGCCGTCAGTCCTAATAATCTCCCTTACTCCTCCTTCACCTGCCTCATGCCCTCATGAACGTCTTTGTGGATTCCCTCACCATCACTCATTCAGGCAGTATGTTCCTTGAGCCAACAAACTTCTCCAGGATGAAGTAATTTTTTTTAATCCCCTCCCCCCATGCAGCCAACCATCATCTCATCTTGGTGTCCCTATCCTACATTGGGTCTACCTGTGCCTCTTAATCTCCCCTGGAATTGTACCACCAGGATCGGGGCTGATGAGAGTCATTAGCATGTCCCAGGACAATGTAATTCTTGCTGCAGTGGGGGGTTGTAATGACCTCACCTCATTTCACCCCCTCCCCTGAATTAATCCATTATGTCCAATGGTTACACATCTATTTGGACTATGCCTCTGAACAGGGAACACCTAGATGATCTCTCTCCCCCGGAAAGAACATACTCTCCCTGCCAGCACCTCAGACACCTCAGCTGTTAATCAAACATGGATCACGTGGGCTGTAGTACCTCTGAATGTCCAAGGAGTATAAACTGATGCCTGTGCTCCTCCAAGCTCTTCTGAGCTTATTCAGGATGATGCAACAGCTCCCTAAGAATGTTTTGTACCTATACCTTGCTCCCCATCTTCTGGAGTCTGTGATGAGAACAGGTATATCTCTTCTAGTCCCTGGTCATATCCTTTCCTCCTCCCATGTACCATTCAGTTAGCTTTCCGTTTGATTCCTTCAAGCAACTTGCTGACTCCCTCCTTGCACAGTGCCCAGAACTGCACTGTACCCAAGATGTAGCCTTCCTTCGGCCCAGTATACCTGGGGCATTATCTTTTGTTTCTAGTGTCTAGCCTCCAGACGTTGCATCTAGCATTCATGCTGTCAATGTCTTCTCTCTCTGCTCTTGATGATACAGACCAGATATGATCACCCCTCCCCAACTCCCGGCTTGGTTTCCTGCTCTGTTGCCATCTACTACACTCTCTGAGATACTACTTCATACCAGGGTTGCTGTGGTTCTGTGACACTGTACCTTTTGCACTTAATTGCACCTTCCACATTTCATCCCATTTGGTCACCTTTCCAAATGCTTGCTTACACTCTTCCCCCAATATTTGCTGCTGCTCACATTCCCCTCAGCAAAAGTTACATCCTGTGTCTTGGCCAACCTCCAATCAACCCAAGGCTGTCTCGTTGCCCTGCACTGTGAGACCCTGCGTCAGTGGAACACTAAAGTGCTTTCAGCTACACTAGTTCCCCTCAGCAAAAGTTACATCCTGCGTCTTGGCCAACCTTCAATCAACCCAAGGCTGTCTCGTTGCCCTGCACTGTGAGACCCTGCATCGGTGGAACACTAAAGTGCTTTCAGCTACACTAGAGTATGTTAGAGCTGTATTTAATCTGTCCTCCAAACTGAAGACTGTTTCCACTTTCACTGTACGCATGCACACTACTGGACACCCCCCCCCCCCCATGTCTCTTTTCCTATAGTACTCCTAGGTTAATTACTTAAAACTACTTTCTCTTGGAAAAAGTTTACCTATGTACCTGCAGCCCATACTTCTTTTGTTTTTCCCTGCAGACGTGGTGGTCCTTTTCACCACTCTGTAATAGATTAGTAGTATAACATTTGCAGTTATTAGGTAAATACTGCACCACACTGACCTGCAATTAACTTGGCTTGGTTTTCCTGTTTTCTCTTTAGTAGCTGGCTTAGTCCAGTTTTTCTGACTCTCAACCTTGCATTACTTTGTGTCTATCCCTTCCCCGACTTTGAACCTGCACACCTCCCCACCCACTTCTGCTTAATTACAGAAGTATCAAAAAGCCTGATGTAAAAAGGCACCATCATACTCCTTAAGTTTTTGTACATTTAAGTGCATCCGGGTGTTTCCCTCCTTGCTGCAAAGTTAAAGAATAACCTCCTGCCAAACTGAAGACACCCCTGAAGCTGACTCCTTGCCTGGCTTCATAAAGCTTGTACTCCTAAAGTGTTTGTACTTGTATGTTGCAAAATACCTTTTTACTTTTTTACTTTACTTTACTTTTATTTTACTTTTTTTACTACCTTTCTGTAGTGCCTGTAACTGCTTGTTAACCTTCCGGTGTGAGATTTAGTAGCCTAACACAGACCCAAAGCCACTTCCTTCCTCCACCCTTTTGTCCCCTCATCCTATATCTTATCCCTTTGGAATAGCTTCTTGCCCATCTCCCCCAGCTGTTATTACTCCCCTGACCACTAGGTGGCAGTCTTTACCTACACTATATTCTAGCATTAAAACTAACTATCCCTCAGGTCCTACACCCATTCTTTGGCATTTCAGTACAATTCTAATCCCCCTCTCTGCACATGAGAACCTCACTCTCGCTTTACTAAATCATCTACACATATCTGATAAGCTTATATACTCTGCTCCCCAGTTTTCACTTTAGTTACTTCTGTATTACGCCAAGCATGAAAGACAGCTGATTGTCTTTTGGCTGAACTTACCTTATAGGTTCATAGGTTCATAGGTTCATACTAGGCTATCTGCCCAAGGGCATTTATAAGCCTAGCCCATAGTTATGTGGCTTTCGCCACCCCTTTAGTTTGAATAAAAACTATGCCTATCATTTTGCTGTGCCTCTGTCAAGCAGTGACGCTGAAGTAATCCCTGGGGTATATCTGCAATCTCCCATCCATTGGTCAAGATTCCTCTTGAACAAGACCAGAGAGGTGCTCTGCCTCACATGTACCGGGATTTTGTTCCACAGCATAGGAGTCTCTGGGTGATGAATCTGTCCCTCCAGCACGCTTCTATTTATAACCGTGTCAAGGTTTAAGTCTCCGCCTTGTGGTTCTGAGGGATCTAGATTTTTGAGGTGAAGCATATTCATCAAATCTGGGTTTGACATGGCCTTATATGTCAGGCACAGGTCACCTCTGAGCAAGCGGTATGAGACTGAATAGAGCTGGAGTTCTTTCAGTCGGGCAGCATAAGACATATTTTTGAGACCCTTTATCCTTTTGGTGAGGAACCTTTGGGGCCTTTCAAGCTGCAGCAGGTGTCTGGTCAGATACATTCGAACGGGCATTGTACTCAATCATAGGTCTAATAAGTGATGAGTACAGGGGACGATGACCTCCCTTGATCTAGATGTGAATCCCTTCATGATCAGGTGGGTGATATAGAAGGTTTTCCTAACTACTTTAGCAACATGAGTGTCAAACGAAAGGCTACTGTCAACCTGGGTCCCCAGATCTCTGATGACTTTTTCTGTGCTCAGTGGATTGCCACCTATATGGTAGCTAGGGTAGCCTTGTTTTTCCCAAAGGGTATGACTATGCATTTTTGGCTTAACTTCAGGCCATGGCTCTGGCACCAGTTATCCATTTCTGTGAGGCCCTTCTGGAGGATATCTGTGTCAGATGTGTTGACTATGGCGCCCAGTTTGCAGTCATCTGCAAACTTTGTCAGCCATAACCCTCCTGTGTTTGCTTGTACTTCAGAAAAGTAGATGCCGAACAAGAGTGGACCCAGGACTGAGCCCTGTGGGACACCACTTGTGACAGGCTTTGAGTCTGACATGGCTCCAGCAACTCTGACCCTGTGGGTTCTGTCACTTAGCCAGTTTGCAACCCATCTTGTGATGTATGGGTTTACATTCAAGCTGATGAGTTTTTCGATGATACCTGAGTGGGGTATTGTGTCAAGGCCTTTGCCAGGTCGAGGTAGGCTGTATGGACTGCCTTTCCTCATCAATGGCCTTGGTGACTGTCTCAAAAAGTCAACCAAGTTTAAGAGGCAGGATCTGCCTTTGACAAAGCCAAACTGAGTTGGATCCAAAGTCTGCAAGTTCCCTATGTCTTTATTTATGAGTTCCATTATGATCCTCTCCATGGCTTTGCAGATAAGGCTTGTCAAGCTAATGGGGCGGTAATTTCCAGGGTCTGTGGAGGCACCGCCTTATGAAGTGGGACCACAGTCGCGGCGCCACTCCTTGGGCACGTATCCTGAGGTGAGGCTAAGATTAAACAGCTGTCCTAACTGTGGGTTTAATTCCTCATTGAGTTCATGAAGCACACAGCCGGGGACACCATCCGGTCCCATGGATGCTGTGTTTTTTGCCTTAGTGAGGGCAGTTCTCACCTGGGCGTTGGAGATGTTTGGGGGCTACAATCCTCTGGAATAGATATCTCCTTTGGGGAGGGGGAGAAGTTTGCACTGAACCTGTCAGCCAGTATGTTGGCAATGTGTGTAGGTTCAGTAATTTTCACATCATTTTGAACTAATTCTGCTCTTGTCTGCCCTGTTCGCCCTGGGGGCTTACTCCGCTCCCCTACCCTACACCCAATTTCCACCCACCCCCAGGGCACCTATCCTTATACTGCTAGAAGCCACCCCCACCCCACATCAACCAATAGCTTGACATACCTCGTTACATACTCAACCATCTGTTACTAATTTACTCACACCTTCCACTATCTATACTTTTCTCATTAAACAAACCCACCTCATATTTGCCTTTCTATAACCCCTTATTTTCTCATTACTTACATTCCCACATTCTCATTATGTCAACCCCTGGCTTACTAAAACTCTCTAATTTCCTCCTCTTGTCCATAATTCTTTCCACTCTACTTCTATCTCGTAGCCTCACAGGCTTTGAATTCCTAAGCTCCTTTCAATTTCAACACTCCTTTAAACAAACTTCCCCTTCTATCTATTAGCCTCACAAACCCACAGTAACATTACATCCTCATCAGCCTACCTTCTCCCACAGTTTCACAGATTAAACCATATTAAGTATTTCCAAACCAGAAAAATAGACCCTATTTTATGTAAACTAGCAAAACTGCCACACAATCCTCAGTACCTACTACTACACGGCGACATTCACCCAAACCCAGGGCCTGGTAATACCTTCCCTGACTCCCATTTTTCCTTCACCTCTATTTCCCATACCCCCTCTTCTTCCTCAAACTCTCTTCTCATTGCCCACCTCAATATTCATAGTTTAAATAACAAAATTACCCAACTTCATGCCCTACTAGACTTACATTCCTTTGACATCCTATGTCTTACAGAAACCTGGCTCAAACCAGTTACTAAAGACAATGATATTATCCTTCCAGGTTATAACACCCTTAGAATTGACCATCCTAACAAAAAGGGTTGGTGGGTAGCGATATTGTTTAAATCTGAACTACAGATAACCTCACAAAACACTCAACCTTCCTCACCTAGCAAAGCTGAAATCTTAATATCTAAGCTTCAAATTAATGCTAATAAATCTATATACATCATTTGCTCTTACATCCCCCCAGGCAACAACATAAGTACTCTTGAAAATATCCTTAACTGGCTTTCCACATCATTCCCACAAGAAACCATTCTCCTTGGAGACTTTAATATTGAGTGGAACTGTTGTACTCCTGACAAACCTACATCTCACATTAATATCTATGGCTTCTATCAAACTATCACCGACCCTACCAGAACCCATAAACCCAGCAACAAACAACCTACCTTAGACTGGATACTAGTCAACAATAACCTCCAATCTTACAAAATAGGCATACTTCCTGATGATATTAGTGACCAATCTCTTACCTTTATAACTAGAGAAAAGATCACCATTCCCACTCAACTAAACTTTAGAACCACCCGGAACAAAAAGAACCTGAACCTAGGTAACTTTCAAGCAGAGCTAAAAGCCTGCAACTGGTCACCCCTAAAATATCTACCTCTACATTCCTAAAAATCCTTGAGCACCATGCCCCCTCTCGTACTATTAAAATTAGGAACAAACCTGCTCCCTGGCTCTCAAATGAGACAAGGCAAAAAATGAGACTGAGAAATAAAATCTGGAATATATGGAAAAGTACCAAAGACCCTATTGATCGTTTAAACTTTAGACAGCTCAGGAATGCCACTAAAAAATCAATATTCCTCAATAAAAAAGTATTACTTTAAATTCCAACAAACCCAATATCTACACCCACAACACTTCTGGTCAGGATTAAATAAATTACTTCATCCTGGACAAGCCAAAACACCTACTCCCTCTAACGTGACTCCTAATTCTCCCAACCAAATTGCTGATATTTTTAACAATTTTTTTTCAGAAACTGTTCAATCTTTAGCAAATACCTTACCACCTGTTACCACCATTGACTCATCCATGCCAACCACTGACTCATCCTTGCCAACCACCCTACCCCAAGTATTACAACAGCAGCCTGTCCCAATATCTCTCATACACTCCCTACTTCTTAAGCTTAAACCAAGCAATCCATCAGCTGACCTCCTCCCAGCTAAATACCTTCAAATGGCAGCTGGAGTGCTTGCCTACCCTGTTTCCATCTTAATTAACAGAACCATTACAGAAAGTTCCATCACATCCCTCTGAAAAGTCTCATATATTATCTCACTGCAACTCAAATGAACTCTCAAACTTCCGCCCCACAGCGTTACTTTCCCCCTTAGCAAAAATTATGGAGAGATGTATTCACCGTCAGCTACTTGATCATCTCCTCCAAAACCACCTGCTAGATGACTGACAGCATGGTTTTAGGCCTTTCCATAGTACTATGACTGCTCTGCTATCCTTTTCTGACTGCATTAATAAAAATTGTAACAACAGCTTACTGTCCTCAGCCCTCTTTATTGACCTCTTAAAAGCATTTGATATGGTTAATCATCAATTACTGTTAAACTCACTCAAATCACTTTCACTAGATACCTAGACAATTAATTGGTTCAAGTCCTATCTAGGAAATAGACAACAAGCAGTCCTCTGGGAAAATAAACTATCTACTTTTCTCCCTATAACTCTTGGAGTCCCACAAGGCTCTATTCTGGGACCCTTCCTCTTCACTATTTTCATAAATGATCTGAAAATCTCCCTTCCACAAACCACCTGCATACAATATGCCGATGGCTTGACATTAATATGTTCAGCCTCCTCACCTGCTGGACTTCATTCGAGTACCCAAGCAGTATTTACCTTAGTTGAAAACTGGTTCCATCAATGCTGTCTCCTCCTTAACCCCAAAAAACTAAATTGGTACTATTCTCTCCCACTCAGAAGTCTCCTGCTATCAACTTCACAATTACATCTAATAATGGTACTGTAATAACTCCAGACACAACCACCAAACTTTTAGGTGTAACACTTGATCATAATCTAAACTTTGACACACATATCAACCTAACCATTAAATCAGTTAATAAAAAATTTGGTTTCCTCTACAGACTTAAACCCTATCTCACACCTCTAGCTAGGACTGCTATTGCCCAAACTCACTTAATCTACACCCTTCTCTATGCATCCCCAAACTATACCAACTTATCCAAAAATAATCCTCATAAGTTGGAAACAGCCTACAATAACATAGCTAGATTTTCCACTGGTGCCCCTTTTCGAACCCACCATTGCCAAAATCTTAAATTGCTAGGATGGCTGGAATTGCAAAGCCAGATTCTTTTCCAGCAACTTACTACTATACACAAGATCTTACACTATCCCACAGATACACCCATACTCTCTATCCTTATCTGCCCATATAAAAATCTAACAACCATTCGATCAGCTAATAAGGTACTAGTAGCTACCCTAAAGTCCCACAACAAATCTGGAGATAGCTTGTTCTCAAACTCTATTGGTAACTCTTGGAACACTCTTCCAACTAAACTAAAAGCCCTTTCTTCTACCCCACTTTTCAAGGAGCAATTAAGAATCTTCCTTAAAGCCCAATGGCTTTGCCCATGCACAAATCTTGACTGACACTTTCTCCCCTAGCAGGATCATTCTTTACTATCTATTTTTAACATGCTATTTCAGGTGCTCTGATATTCTCTCTTAATTCCTACTGTAGTAGCTCTCCTCCTAAAGTTTGGTTAACTTTATAAACAATGCTACCCTCAAAAAGAAATGTTTTATTAATCCTTTTACTCAAAATGTTTAACTTACTTAGTCGGGTATGTTACTGTAACAGTACTATATGTTCCTGCATTTGAAACCTGTCTGACATTATCTGTATTGTATATGGTCAAGATTTCTGTCTTGTAAATTGTCTTAATGTGGAGCTTTTCTCCCTGGGCCTCCACTGAAAATGGGCATACATCCAGTCGGACTATCCCGGTCAACAAATGTAAAATAAAATAAAATAAATAAAATAAAATCTGTGTGTCATCAGTGAAGCAAATGATCCTGCTATTGGGCTCCTCATATATTTCTGAAATGAATACGTTGAGGAGTACTGGATCCAGGGCTAATATCTGCAGTATTCTACTTGTCACCATACACCAAGCTGTGGACATCAGTCAATGCCAGCTGTAGGGCTTACAACAAAAATCCTGCATTGCCTTCCACCCAAGAAGAGGCAAGCAGCATAAGCCTTGGCATTTCTCTCCTCTCGCATGCCATTAATCAAACTTGAGTCATTAGTTAGGGCTTTGTCCCTCTGTCTCAGTGGATCTGATCAGGTTCATAGGTGTGTACTAGGCTAATGGCCCTGGAGCTTTTACAAGCCTAGCCCCCAGAATTACCCTGGCATCATGCCACCCGACCTTAGTTCCCAGTACCTCTGTCGAGTAAAGCCACTGGAGTGATCCCTGGGGTGAATTTTCTATTTCCCATCCACTCATCAGGATTTCTCTTGAAGAGGGCCAGTGAGGTGCTCTGCTTGACATGTATGGGAAGTCTATTTCATAGCATGGGCAGTCTCTGGGTTATGAATCTGTCCCTCCAGTATGATCTATTCATTGTGGTAATGGGGATGAGATCTCTGGAGCATGTGGTGCGGAGGGATTGGGATTTCTTAAGATGCAATTTCTAACAGAGCTGGGTCAGACATGGCTTTGTAAGTCAAGCAAAGATTGCCTCTAAGTAGGTGATATGAGACAGAGAATAGCTGGAGTTTTTTTGAGTCTGTCCATATAGTACAACTTTTTAAGGCCTAGGATCCTCTTTGTGAGGTACTTTTGCAGCCTCTCCAGTTGTTACAGGTGTTTAATGAGGTACATGCTAAATGGGGCATTGTACTCAATGACTGGCCTAATGAGGGAAGAGTAGAGGGAGACAATGACCTCTTTCTTCCTGGATGCAAAACCCTTAGTAATGAGATGTACCACATAGAAGGACTTTCTGATCACAGTGGCAATGTGGTGGTCAAAAGAGAGGTTATTGTCAACCTGTGTTCCCATATCTCTTATATAAATTATAGTACATAATAATACATATTATAAAAAATATATAAAAATAGATATTTTCTTTATCCCTGGCAATGTAACTCCTACCACAGTCTTCTGTGTCCCACAATTCAACTAAACAAAAATATGGCCAAAATCATTTACTTTTATACATTTTAGCAGTTCAACAAAATGTCATTTTAAGAAGATACTATCACTAAGCTAGGCATCAACCCCTATATCACTAGGTGAGTTGCAAACTGGCTCACAGATAGAACCCACAGTGTGAAAGTAGCTGACTCCAAGTCAGACTGCTGACCAGTCATTAGTGGAGTCCCACAGGGTTCGGTCCTGGGTCCTCTCCTGTTTGGTATCTACTTCTCTGAAGTCCAGCCCAACACGAAGGGACTATGGCTGACAAATTTCACAGATGATTGCAAGTTGGGAGCTATTAACTCCCCAAGTGATGTTGACATCCTACAGAAAGGCCTCACTGAGACCAACAACTGGTGTCAGAACCGTGGCCTTAAGCACAATGACAAAAAATGTGTTATCTCATTTGGGAAAAACCCAGTTCCCATGAATTACCACATTGATGGTAGTCCACTGAACATAGAAGCTGTTATAAGAGATCTGGGAACACAGGTTAACAGCAACCTCTCTTTTGACCACCACATTGAAACTGTGGTCAGAAAGTCCTTCTATGTGGTACATCTCAATACTAAGGTTCTGCATCCAGGAAGAAAGAGGTCATTGTCTCCCTCTACTTTTCCCTCATTAGGCCAATCATTGAGTACAATACCCCATTTGGCATGTACCTCACTAGACACCTGCAACAACTGGAGAGGCCGCAAAAGTACCTCACAAAGATCCTAGGCCTTATAAATTTGTATTATATGGACAACTCAAACAAATCCAGCTATTCTCTGTCTCATATTACCTACTTAGAAGCAATCTTTGCTTGACTTACAAAGCCATGTCTGACCCAGCTCTGTTAGAAATGCTGCATTTAACGAAATCCCAATCCCTCCACACCACATTTTCCAGAGATCTCAACCGCATTACCACAATCAACAGAACATACTGGAGGGACAGGTTCATAACCCAGAGACTGCCCACGCTATGGAATAGACATCCCATACATGTGAAGCAGAGCACCTCACTGGCCCTCTTCAAGAGAAATCTTGATGAGTGGATGGGAAATAATAAATTCACCCCAGGGATCACTCCAGTGGCTTTACTCGACAGATGCACTGGGAACTAAGGTCGGGTGGTACGATGCCAGGGTAATTCTATGAGCTAGGCTTGTAAAGGCTCCAGGGCCATTAGCCTAGTACACACCTATGAACCTGGCCAGATCCACTGAGACAGAGGGACAAAGCCTAACTAATGACTCAAGTTTGATTAATGGCATGCGAGAGGACAGAAATGCCAAGGCTTATTCTGCTTGCCTCTTCTTGGGTGGAAGGCAATGCAGGGTTTTGTTGTAAGCCCTACAGCTGGACAAGACTGATGTCCACAGCCTGGTGTATGATGTAGTCAAACCTGGCTTCCCTCCCATATGCTGCATACCTGTGTATATGTCCAGACAACATAACTCACTTTCTGTAGAATGATCTTTAATCCCAGCTGATCTAGTCAACTGCACAATTGTGCTAGGGTACTGATAATGTTTAAGGTTATTCCTCTGAACTTACTATTGGGGTTGAACAGCCATAAAATCACATTATCTATATGGTCAATTTTACTTGTTTTTAAGGATAAATGTAAATGAGTTGATGAACAAGGTAAAGGGAAAGGGTTTCAAAACTGAGCTCTGTGACACTCCTTTTTCATTGGCTATGGGGAGGAGAATGACTTCAGCTGTTACTCTACTGATGCTGTCCTTCCTTGAGCTTGTGAACTAGTTTAGCTGGGCTGGATTTAGGCCATACAATGCAAAATCACCAAAAAGCTTTTCATTATGTTATGTAGAATCAAATGCCTTTATCAAGTTCAGAAAAGTCACACCTGTCAATTTCACCATTGTCTATGGTTCAAATAGTGGTCCTGGTAGGATAAGAAATTGGTGCACATACAGTTTCAGGATAGCTGCTTATTGTGTAACAGGATGAATAGAGCTCAGCTCTCCCAGTGTGAAAAATGAAAATTGTTTAAAAAAAACCCAAAACAATAAGTAGAAGTTAACAGTTTGGTAAAATTCAGTTACTGGGTAGTCGCTACATTGCCTGGATGTCAGCAAAGAAGAAATCTGCAGAGAACCGACCAGAAAAGGAGAAGAAAAAACAAACTCTGGTTGGAAACAGCTGTTCAGCAAAATGCAGTACACAGTTTTTAGGTTTGGTATAAGAGTTTGTTTCCAGGAATTTAGAGGACAAAATAAATCAAATGCTCTCAGAGCTGTTTAAATTAAGTGAGATACAATAGGAATATATACAGTTAAATGCCAAAGGCTGAAAAGATACAAGAAGCTTTAAGTAGATACAGGGCCTGCCTTTGATAAAATGGCACATTACGAGAACAGCTCCAAAGCGCCTTCCCCCATGCCTGACCCTCCCCAGACATACACCCCACAGTGTCTCCCATCCCCACCCCTATCACAACCTCGTCACATCATCCAGTTTACTTTTTCTCAATATTTTCATGCATGTTACCTTTGTTCAGCATTTTCCTAGGTAATGTAAATCAAAAGGTTGCGATGAAACTGAAAATACACTGTGGAAAAGCTAGAAAACATAGCTTAATTTAGTTATTTGTTCCACTGCCATTACAGTGTAGACTGCCCCATTTAGAGTGTGTTTCAAGTATGCAGGAAAAGCAAAGTTAGAAGAATAAGATTGAATGTTCATAACACTAATTAAATGGGGCATTGTACTCAATGACTGGCCTAATGAGGGAAGAGTAGAGGGAGACAATGACCTCTTTCTTCCTGGATGCAAAACCCTTAGTAATGAGATGTACCACATAGAAGGACTTTCTGATCACAGTGGCAATGTGGTGGTCAAAAGAGAGGTTATTGTCAACCTGTGTTCCCATATCTCTTATATAAATTATAGTACATAATAATACATATTATAAAAAATATATAAAAATAGATATTTTCTTTATCCCTGGCAATGTAACTCCTACCACAGTCTTCTGTGTCCCACAATTCAACTAAACAAAAATATGGCCAAAATCATTTACTTTTATACATTTTAGCAGTTCAACAAAATGTCATTTTAAGAAGATACTATCACTAAGCTAGGCATCAACCCCTATATCACTAGGTGAGTTGCAAACTGGCTCACAGATAGAACCCACAGTGTGAAAGTAGCTGACTCCAAGTCAGACTGCTGACCAGTCATTAGTGGAGTCCCACAGGGTTCGGTCCTGGGTCCTCTCCTGTTTGGTATCTACTTCTCTGAAGTCCAGCCCAACACGAAGGGACTATGGCTGACAAATTTCACAGATGATTGCAAGTTGGGAGCTATTAACTCCCCAAGTGATGTTGACATCCTACAGAAAGGCCTCACTGAGACCAACAACTGGTGTCAGAACCGTGGCCTTAAGCACAATGACAAAAATGTGTTATCTCATTTGGGAAAAACCCAGTTCCCATGAATTACCACATTGATGGTAGTCCACTGAACATAGAAGCTGTTATAAGAGATCTGGGAACACAGGTTAACAGCAACCTCTCTTTTGACCACCACATTGAAACTGTGGTCAGAAAGTCCTTCTATGTGGTACATCTCAATACTAAGGTTCTGCATCCAGGAAGAAAGAGGTCATTGTCTCCCTCTACTTTTCCCTCATTAGGCCAATCATTGAGTACAATACCCCATTTGGCATGTACCTCACTAGACACCTGCAACAACTGGAGAGGCCGCAAAAGTACCTCACAAAGATCCTAGGCCTTATAAATTTGTATTATATGGACAACTCAAACAAATCCAGCTATTCTCTGTCTCATATTACCTACTTAGAAGCAATCTTTGCTTGACTTACAAAGCCATGTCTGACCCAGCTCTGTTAGAAATGCTGCATTTAACGAAATCCCAATCCCTCCACACCACATTTTCCAGAGATCTCAACCGCATTACCACAATCAACAGAACATACTGGAGGGACAGGTTCATAACCCAGAGACTGCCCACGCTATGGAATAGACATCCCATACATGTGAAGCAGAGCACCTCACTGGCCCTCTTCAAGAGAAATCTTGATGAGTGGATGGGAAATAATAAATTCACCCCAGGGATCACTCCAGTGGCTTTACTCGACAGATGCACTGGGAACTAAGGTCGGGTGGTACGATGCCAGGGTAATTCTATGAGCTAGGCTTGTAAAGGCTCCAGGGCCATTAGCCTAGTACACACCTATGAACCTGGCCAGATCCACTGAGACAGAGGGACAAAGCCCTAACTAATGACTCAAGTTTGATTAATGGCATGCGAGAGGACAGAAATGCCAAGGCTTATTCTGCTTGCCTCTTCTTGGGTGGAAGGCAATGCAGGGTTTTTGTTGTAAGCCCTACAGCTGGACAAGACTGATGTCCACAGCCTGGTGTATGATGTAGTCAAACCTGGCTTCCCTCCCATATGCTGCATACCTGTGTATATGTCCAGACAACATAACTCACTTTCTGTAGAATGATCTTTAATCCCAGCTGATCTAGTCAACTGCACAATTGTGCTAGGGTACTGATAATGTTTAAGGTTATTCCTCTGAACTTACTATTGGGGTTGAACAGCCATAAAATCACATTATCTATATGGTCAATTTTACTTGTTTTTAAGGATAAATGTAAATGAGTTGATGAACAAGGTAAAGGGAAAGGGTTTCAAAACTGAGCTCTGTGACACTCCTTTTTCATTGGCTATGGGGAGGAGAATGACTTCAGCTGTTACTCTACTGATGCTGTCCTTCCTTGAGCTTGTGAACTAGTTTAGCTGGGCTGGATTTAGGCCATACAATGCAAAATCACCAAAAAGCTTTTCATTATGTTATGTAGAATCAAATGCCTTTATCAAGTTCAGAAAAGTCACACCTGTCAATTTCACCATTGTCTATGGTTCAAATAGTGGTCCTGGTAGGATAAGAAATTGGTGCACATACAGTTTCAGGATAGCTGCTTATTGTGTAACAGGATGAATAGAGCTCAGCTCTCCCAGTGTGAAAAATGAAAATTGTTTAAAAAAAACCCAAAAACAATAAGTAGAAGTTAACAGTTTGGTAAAATTCAGTTACTGGGTAGTCGCTACATTGCCTGGATGTCAGCAAAGAAGAAATCTGCAGAGAACCGACCAGAAAAGGAGAAGAAAAAACAAACTCTGGTTGGAAACAGCTGTTCAGCAAAATGCAGTACACAGTTTTTAGGTTTGGTATAAGAGTTTGTTTCCAGGAATTTAGAGGACAAAATAAATCAAATGCTCTCAGAGCTGTTTAAATTAAGTGAGATACAATAGGAATATATACAGTTAAATGCCAAAGGCTGAAAAAGATACAAGAAGCTTTAAGTAGATACAGGGCCTGCCTTTGATAAAATGGCACATTACGAGAACAGCTCCAAAGCGTCTTCCCCCATGCCTGACCCTCCCCAGACATACACCCCACAGTGTCTCCCATCCCCACCCCTATCACAACCTCGTCACATCATCCAGTTTACTTTTTCTCAATATTTTCATGCATGTTACCTTTTGTTCAGCATTTTCCTAGGTAATGTAAATCAAAAGGTTGCGATGAAACTGAAAAATACACTGTGGAAAAGCTAGAAAAAACATAGCTTAATTTAGTTATTTGTTCCACTGCCATTACAGTGTAGACTGCCCCATTTAGAGTGTGTTTCAAGTATGCAGGAAAAAAGCAAAGTTAGAAGAATAAGATTGAATGTTCATAACACTAATTACTGCTGCAGTAACCTTAGCTACACGAGTAATATCCTGCCAAGGATATAACAGCCGTTTGGTTTGCAAAACTTCAGGATACCTTCCAAATGACCAAACTGTCAGGCAACTTGAGCTCAGCTGACTAAAAGCCAAGTTTGGGCGCTAAGCCATTCAGAGTTTTCCAGCCAACAGTGAGAAGAAGGCTAAGCCCTGAAAGGGCAAAGCTAGGAGGAATAAAGAAAATAAATAATCGCACCCTGGCATAGACAACACACCAAAAACAAGGAGGATGGAAGGAGGGAGGGCGCAGCTACTGCAGGAGTGATTATTCGAACATCTAATATCATGGTATGTTTACTTGCATGACTGCACTATGTTCATCCCCAACAGCCTTAAGTGCTTCAATGCATTAGATGCAACAGTGCACAGTTGAGTTTATTCATGCAAGGGTGGCCAGTAAGTATACTTTAAGGCTAAAAGTTAGTTTAATGAGAGCATTCAGGTTCTTTTTTTTGCATCTGGGAGAGAAACAGGGCTAGGACAAGGACATACTTTATATGTGTAAACAGAAACATGGATTCTAATGTGCTTTCCTCATGATTAAACCTAACTTTAGAACAAGCAAAGCCCAGTGGATGCAGCTATTTATGGCAACTGCCCCTTTATAGAGAGGTAACTCCCTTTTTGGAAAATACATAGTTATGCAAGTTTGTTTTGAGTGGAAAGGAGTTAGGGTTTAAAATATGCTTAGTTTTTTTGTTCTTCAGTGCTTTTTATTGAGATGAAGAGTGGAAAATGTTATATTGGTACAAACATAGATGAGAAGCAGCAACTGCATACAAGATAAGCCTGTCAAGCATTAATGTGTGCATGTTAAGTTGCAAGCTGGAAACATATATTCTACTGCCATGCAGAATATGTGAAAGTCATAGATTTTTATTAGAATAGCTGCCTTATCAATAATTACATGGAATATGAATAGCATTGCAGATATAGTCCAAAAGCAAGGAGTACAGAATTATATTAGGAAGTGTATGATGAAAATAATGTTACATGAGATACATTTGTACCGAAATAAGCATGTACATTTAACAAAAAGGGATTTCAAATGGACATTCAATGGATTATCAGGGACAAAGGAAAACAGACATGTTAAGATGAAGTACTTGGGTGCATGGATTAAAAAGGAGTTTGTTATGGTAGCTAAGGATGTATAGGAATAGACTAAATAAAATATATAACAAAAATAGGATCATCATCATCTTTCAGCTTTTCCCATTAGGGGTCGCCACAGTGGATCATCTGTTTCCATTTCTTCCTGTCCTCTGCATCTTGCTCTGTCACACCAATCACCTGCATGCCCTCTCTCACCACATCCATAAACCTTATCTTAGGCTTTCCTCTTTTCCTGTTACTTGGTAGCTTCATCCTTAGCATCCTTTTCCAAATATACTCAGCATCCCTCCTCAGCACATGTCCAAACCAACATAATCTTGCCTCTCTGGCTTTGCCTCCAAACATTCCAACCTGGGCTGACCCTCTAATATACTTATTCCTAATCCTGTCCACCCTCGTCACAGCCAGTGCAAATCTTAGCATCTTTAACTCTGCCACATCCAGCTCTAACTCCTGCCTTTTTGTCAATGCCACTGTCTCCAACCCATATAACATAGCTGGTCTCACTACCTTCTTGTAGACCTTCCCTTTCACTCTTACTGGTACTCGTCTGTCACAAACCACTCCTGACACTCTTCTCCACCCACTCCATCCTGCCTGTACTCTCTTCTTCACCTCTCTTCCACACCCACCATTACTCTGAACTACATACCCCAAGTATTTAAACTCATCCACCTTCGCCACCTCTACTCCTTGCATCCGCACCATTCCTCTATCCTACCTCTCATTCACACACACATATTCTGTCTTAGTCCTGCTGACCTTCATTCCTCTTCTCTCTAGAGCATATCTACATCTCTCCAGGGTCTCCTCCACCTGTTCCCTACTCTCACTACAGATCACAATATCATCTGCAAACATCATAGTCCATGGGGACTCCTGTCTGATTTCGTCTGTCAACCTGTCCATCACCATTGCAAATAAGAAAGGGCTCAGAGCTGATCCTTGATGTAATCCCACCTCCACCTTAAACGCATCCGTCACTCCCACTGCAGACCTCACCTCTGTCACACTACCCTCGTACATATCCTGTACCACTCTTACATACTTCTCTGACAGTCCCGACTTCCTCATACAATACCACAACTCCTCTCTAGGCACCCTGTCATATGCTTTCTCTAAGTCTACAAAAACACAATGCAACTCCTTCTGACCGTCTCTGTACTTCTCCATCAACATTCTCAGAGCAAACATTGCATCTGTAGTGCTCTTTCCCGGCATGAAACCATACTGCTGATCACTAATCATCACGTCCCTTCTTAACCTAGCTTCCACTACTCTTTCCCACAACTTCATGTTGTGACTGATCAATTTAATCCCTCTGTAGTTACTACAGCTCTGCACATCACCCTTAGTTTTAAAAATCGGTACCAAAACACCTTTTCTCCATTCCTCAGGCATCCTCTCCTTTTCCAAAATTTCATTAAACAATCTGGTTAAAAACTCCACTGCCATTTCACCTAAACACCTCCATGCTTCCACAGCTATGATATCTGGACCAACAGCCTTTCCATTTTTCATCCTCTTCACAGCTATCCTTACTTCCGCCTTGCTAATCCATTGCACTTCATGATTCAATATTCCCACATCATCCAACCTTCTCTCCCTCTCATTCTCTTCATTCATCAACCATTCAAAGTACTCTTTCCATCTGTTCAACACACTCTCCTCACTTGTCAGTACATTTCCCTCATTATCCTTTATCACCTTTACCTGCTGCACATCTTTACTAGCTTGGTCCCTCTGTCTAGCCAATCAGTACAGGTCCTTTTCTCCCTTCTTAGTGTCCAACCTTTCATGCAACTCTTCATATGCCTTATCCTTAGCCTTCACCACCTCTCTCTTTGCCATGCACCTCATCTCCTTATACTCCTGTCTACTTTCTTCATCTCTCTGACAATCCCACTTCTTCTTTGCCAACCTCTTTCTCTGTATACTCTCCTGTACTTCTTCATTCCATCACCATGTCTCCTTGTCGTCCTTCCTCTATAAGATGAACGCTTCTTGTTATGGTTATGGACATTAAGATACAAGCAGTGAAAATATTTTTGTCCCTTTTTATTTACATGTCAGCTGTATTTTTATTAACTAGAGGAGAATTTGTGGGTAATAATCAATAAAAAGCTGAACAAATGTATTTGACAGGGAATCAGAACAAGGACTAAGTAGGATAAGTTGATTTTTCCCATAAAATAAGATTTAGGATTACTTGATTTGAAGGGATACTTCAGAGCTGTATATTTAAGACTCAGACATATAACTCAAGCACATGGTTATAAATCAACGTGAAAAAGAGTAAATATGAAAGGGGGCTGTGAAATAAGGAGAGAGCAGGAGTTTGGATGCAAGTCCTTAAGAAGAATAACAACCACCATAAAGGGCAATGTTCTGGAACCCTCTGTAAGTGACTTGCACAAAAGTTCAGTTAGAATTTCACAAAAAAGATAGAAGAGGAAAAGTACAGTTTTGTACCTACCATAAATGTAGATGTCCGATAGGAATGCATCTGCAGTCCTTACAAATGGGTTGTCCTGTCATCAGGCAGCCCTTCGGTCGGCCGGATTCCAAAGTCTGGGTCTGGCCTCGGCTGGTGTCGCACTTCACCCGACGTCATAGCTGCAGTTATTCGGGTATAAAGGCATCAGCCGACGCCATTTTCCTCAGTGTTTCTTGCCCCAGATGCCAGGTGCCCTCTTGGAAGGCTAAATTTGGATAAATGCCAATGATTCCAAATAGTAGAGAGCAAACACAAAAATAAGCATGTATGTACATATATACAAACAAATACACCATAATAGATTCCCCCAGCTAGCTATAAGATGGGCAAATACCCTAGGAGCACCACAGAGGGGAAGGCGGGTGGGTAATCCTGACTGCAGATGCATTCCTATCGGACATCTACATTTATGGTAGGTACAAAACTGTACTATGTCCTTCAAGGATGCATCTGCAGTCCTTACAAATGGGTAGAATACCATAGCCAAACTGGGGGAGGTGGACAAATAAAGTTATGGTGTAGTTAGGATCCCTTGCAAAACAGCAGTGGCAAAGCCTGCTCGGGATCTAGAGTATAAAGGTAAATTATAATGCTTGGCAAATGTATGCACGGAGCTCCAAGTAGCAGCTTCTAAAATGTCCTTGGTAGCCACTCCTCGTAAGAAGGCTGTGGTAGTGGCTGTTGCCCTTGTAGAGTGAGGCCTGATGTTCTCTGGAGTTTTCTTTCCATGGTAGGAGTAACAGAATCTAATGCAATTTCCTATCCACTTGGAAATTGTCTGTTTTGAAATTGCTTTTCCTTCCCTTCCTGTTGCATATGCTACCAGTAGCTGGTCAGTTTTTCTATTGCCCTTGGTCCTGTCCAGGTAGTAGCGTAATTGTCTATGTACATCCAAGGTATGTAGCAGTCTTTCTCCCCTGTTCTGTGGGTTAGGGAAGAATGTAGGTAGGTGGATAGCCTGATTTAAAGAAACTCTGGAAACCACCTTAGGCATAAAGGAAGGATTTGTTCTCATGGACACTCTATCTTGATGGAAGATCAGGAGGGGTTGCACTGCCATTAATGCCTGAAGTTCAGATACCCTTCTTGCTGAAGTGATTGCCAGCAGGAAAGCAGTCTTCCATGATAAGTATTGCAATTCTGCTGTTGCTGCTGGTTCGAAGAAGGAAGTGTCAATTTTCTAGCACAAAGTTCAAGTCCCATGCTGGTAATGGTGGCTTCCTAGGAGGCTTTACATTTTAATTCCTCTCAGAAACTGTCTGAGCAGAGGATGTGAGAAGACAGGAGGATCCAAGTCGTATTCTGCTGAAATAGCTGATGCATGAATCTTGATGGAGGAATAGGACAGGCCTGTGTGGAAGAGCTCTGCCAAGTATTCCAGAATGTTGGCTATGTTTACCAGTGACACATCTTCTCCTTTTGCAGTACTCCAAATGAGATATCTTTTCCATTTTGCTGAATAATTTTTTCTTGTTGAGGGTCTGCGAGCCTCAAGGATAATGTCTTTAACCCTTTGGGATAAATTTGGGTTAATTGGTCTTATGCAATGTTCCAGGCAGTCAGCTGCAGAGTTTTCAGGTTTGGATGCAGATTGTTGTAGTTGTTCTGTGTTAACAGCAAGGGAACCAGGGGTAGTGGCCATATTTGTTCCCGAGACATGCTCCTCAGTAATGGGTACCAATGTTGCCTTGGCCAGTCTGGAGCTATCAGAATGATCCTTGGACGGTCCTCTTCAATAGCACTTTGTGCATCAAAGGAAGTGGTGGGAATGCATATGCTGTCAGGTTTTTCCAACTGAAGGATAGGGAGTCCACCTTCCAAGCAAGTGGGTGGTACGTCCTTGTGCAGAATTTCTTTAGTTGGTGATTGCGTGGGGATGCAAATAAGTCTATTTCTGGGAGCCCCCATTTTCTTGTAATGGTTTTGAAGATGTCCGGATGCAGCATCCATTCGTGGGCATCCGTGGTAGTCCTGCTTAAAATGTCTGCTAGGATGTTTTCTTTTCCTGGTACAAAAATTGCTTTTAACTGAATGTTGTAGCTCAGGGCCATATTCCAGAGTTCCAGTGCCATCCGGCAAAGAGGATACGAATGTGTGCCTCCCTGTTTGTTGATGTACCACATAACTGTGGTGTTGTCTGTCCTTATCAGCAATAGACCTTGTTGAAGGAATGGTCTGAATGTCTGAATTGCCAGTTTTACTGCCAGCATTTCCTTTAGATTTATGTGTAGGTGCAGCTGGTTTTGAGACCATAAGCCTTGTATGCACTTGTCCAGCATGTGTGCCCCCCAACCGAGGTCCGAGGCGTCTGTCGTGATGGTTTGGCTTGGTGGAGTACTGTGAAAAGGCAATCCTGTGTTTGATTGACAAGCCTGAGCCCACCATAGGAATTCTTGCTTCAGGCATGGAATAATGGGAATCTGGGTTTCTAAGCTGTGCTTGTGTTGAGACCATAAATTCCTTAGGTACCACTGTAGTTTTCTCATATGCAGTCTGGCACGAGGAACCAATATTATGCAGGATGCCATGAAGCCCAAGGCTTGCAGTACTTTTCTTGCTGTCAGATGGTTCTGTTTTGTTAAGGCCAAGAAGTAGAGAGGTAGCTGCTCCTGTTTTTCTACTGTTAGGAATGCCATTTGCCTTGATGTGTCCAACTCTGCACCCAAAAAGGTTATTCTCTGGGATGGTATCAGTCTTGACTTTTTTATATTGACTGTGTATCCCAGGGCTTGTAGCAGATAAATGACCCTTTGTAAATCTTCTGCTAGCTTGCTTTTGTTGTCCGCTTGTATCAGGCAGTCGTCCAGGTATGGGTAGATTTGGATTCCTGAAGCCTGCAATGAGCAATTACTGATGCCAGGCATTTCGTGAACACTCTGGGCAGTAGATAAGCCAAAGGGCAATGCTGAGAATTGATAATGCTCTGATCCTGCAAGAAATCTGAGGTATCTTCTGCAGTTTGGTCCTATGGGGACGTGCAGGTATGCCTCCTTGAGATCTAGAGTCACCAGCCAAGACTCCTTGCCCAGCATGGGAAGAAGCTGCTGTAGGGTCAGCATTTTGAATTTTGGAACAATGAGGAATGTGTTTAAAGTGGACAAGTCGAGAATAGGTCTCCATTTGCCTTCTTTTCTTGGTACCAGGAAGAGTCTGGAGTAAAATCCCTTCCCTTGCTCCATAGATGGTACCTTTTCTACAGCTCTCATCCTTAATAATTGGGATATTTGTTTTAGTGCTTCTGTCTTTTGATTTGGAGGTAGGTTTGGCATTCCTCTCTTCCCTGGTAGAGTATGGAAGTGAAACCTGTAACCTTGGTCTGTTCTCTGTAAAATCCACTTGTCTCTTGTGATGTAATGCCAGTTTGTCGTAAACAAGGCTAGCTTCCTGCCTAAGGGTGCTTGCAGTTGTTCCCTGGTAGGCGGTGCCAGAGCCAAGTCACTGTGATTGACCTGTAGTTGTGGTGGTGGCTGTGTCTGTGGCTGTGCCTCGCTGGTTGTTGCCCTGCCACTGACGTCCTCTATAAGCACCCCTGGATTGGCTTCTGCCTCTTGAACGCCTATTCCTGCCTCTCTGAGTTCTGGAGGAGTCTGGAAAGGACCAATTCTTGGAGGGCCAATTCCTGCTAAACCTCGGAGGTTGGACCTGTAAGAAATCTTTTACTGTTTGGACAGATTTTGCCTTCTCTTCCATCTTCTTCAGTACTTGTTGTGCAGGAGAGCCAAACAAATTGATCTTATCCATTGGAGCATCTAATAGTTTTGATTTGACATGGTCTGGTAAGGCCTGTTCTTTTAGCCATGCATGCCTTCTGATGACTGTGCCAGTCATGGCTGATCTAAAGGAAGCCTCCAGTGCATCATAGCCGCATTTTAGGAATGGTTACTGACTTGTTGAATGTTATGTACCATTTCCTGCACATATTTTGTCTACTGTTTCATCTGAGGACACTTTTTTGGTTAACTGATCTAGCAAAAATTCTTGATACTGCATCATGTGAAATTGACAGTTCAAGGCCCTAGCTGAAAGAGTAGCAGAAGTGTAAACTTTTTTACCCCATCTCTCTAAGGATCTGGATTCCCTTTCAGAGGGGGGTTTTTAGCAGAGGTGGCTGCTACAGCCTTAGGTCCTTGGGAGATAGTCTCTGGATCTGCAAGGGGAGCCTTATACAAGTGGTAATGTGTGTCCGGGACCCTGTAGTATCTATCGGGCTTAACAGGGGCCGGAGGCAGAGAATCAGGAGCAGTACAAGCATCATTAAATGCATCATCTACAACAGAAAGAACTGGAGGTATGGCTAAAGGCCTATGTTGTGGTAAATGCAGAAAAGTTCTAAGCCTTTTTCTGGAATCTGAAAAATCCTGGCCCTGCCACTGAAATTGTTCCCTCATAGCATGCAGGGTTTCCCCAAAGGAAAATTCTTCAGGCGGAGAGGCAGAAGGAATGGACTCTTCACCATCAGAGTCTTCATAAGGGGAGTATGGGGCCTCTGGAGGGTCTGTATCATTTGAGTCATCAGAGGAATCATCTGTAGACACTGGTTCAGGGGGCTCTGCTCTAGGCCTCTTCTCTGGAGGCAGGTGAGAGGCCCTGTCTGGTTGAGGTTGGGATCCTCGGATTAAAGAAATGAGATCCTCTGCTAAACTAAGCATTTGTGAACTAGAGCTAGGCCTGTGCGAGGGGGGCTTAGCAGGCACAGATTTAGTAGTTTTAGCTGCTTTAGCCCTGGCAAAGGCCTTAATGAACATGGCTGCAGGTGGCCTAGCAGCTCCACATGCAGGGGTTGAAATATCCAAGGGAATAGTGTCTGATAATTCCTGAGAAACTGTAACAAGAGGTGGGATATCAGAAGCCGATTCCACGAGGTTGGAAGAGGCCTCGGCAGAAGGAAAGTTTTCGGCTGAAGGAGGAACCGCTTGCTCGGTTTCAGCCGAAACCGAGACACTCGCGGTTGGCTTAACCGCGGTTTCGGCCGAAACCGCGGACCGCGAGTGTCGGTCCTTTTCCTTGTGTTTTTTTTTAGATATTTGCAAAATCGGAGGATCCGACGGCATAATATAAGCAAAATCGGAGCCGAAAAACTCCTCAGCAAACTCCGACCGACGTCTAAGCGTCCGCCGGTTAAAAGAAGCACAGGCTAGACAAGCTGCGACGTCGTGGTCTGGGCCTAGACAAGGTAAGCAGTAAGAGTGGAAATCTTTATGAGGTATTTGTTTCCCACAAGTTAAACAGTTATTCACTTTTTCTGACATCGGCTGAGGCAAGAGTCCCCAACGGGGTACTTAGCTTTTTAGAAGTCTTCGAAGTAGTATTCGGTAGTAGAAATCTCTGGTTCTGACCGACCGGCACTTGCGAACAGCTTCTGCTTCGGGCGCCACGTGGCAAGAAAGACTGAGGAAAATGGCGTCGGCTGATGCCTTTATACCCGAATAACTGCAGCTATGACGTCGGGTGAAGTGCGACACCAGCCGAGGCCAGACCCAGACTTTGGAATCCGGCCGACCGAAGGGCTGCCTGACGACAGGACAACCCATTTGTAAGGACTGCAGATGCATCCTTGAAGGACATCAATGAAAACTCTGGCAGAGGCAGTACTGCAATGTGATGGGGCAGTACTGCAATGTGATGGGTCGCTAGAATGTTGGAGTGTCCTGGGATGTGCGTTGCTATGAGAAACCAGCTGGTGGATATGGCCCGCTCCCAAGCCCTCATGGCCTCACGACAAAGGGGGTTGGATTGGGTCCCTCCCTGTTTGTTTATATACCAGACTACAGACATGCTGTCTGACTGAATGGCTACCATCCCTGGAGGTGGGACAGGGTGGAAGGCTCTCAACGCTAAAAGCACTGCCCTCATCTCCAGGACATTGATGTGTAGCTTGGTCTCTGGAGGAGACCACGTGCCCTGGACTGTTCTTCCCAGGACGTGCCCCCCCACCCGAGCTGGGAAGCATCCGTGGTCACCGTGGCCTGAGCCGGAGGAGCTAGAAAGCTGCATCCCGCGAAAATGTTCGCTGATTGAAGCCACCATTGGAGTGACGTTCTGCATGTCCGATTGATGCGGATGTGGAAATTCATCGGAAGGTCTAGCCAGGACCATTGAACTGCTAGAGTCCACTGAAGGACTCTCATGTGAAGACATGCAAGAGGGAGGATAGAGATTGCGGCTGCCATCGAACCCAGGGCCCTGAGAACATTGGCTGCTTTGACTACCGAGTGATCCAAGATAGTCAATACATGGAGTCTGAGATTTTCTATCCTGTCCTGGGTGAGAAAAATCTTTAACTGAATCGAATCCAACCGTGACCCGATGAAGTCTATGATCTGAACCAGAGCCAAGTTGGACTTGTTGATATTGATCGTGATGCCTAACTTGTGAGCCAGACCAAGGAAGTAGTGTAGGGCCTGACACAATAGACATTTTGTGGATGCAGCGAAGAGCCAATCGTCTAGGTAGGGGAATATCTGAATGCCCTGAAGTCTCAGGTGAGCCACTACGATCAACATAACCTTGGTGAAGACCCTGGGGGCTGTGGTGAGACCAAAGGGTAGGGCTCTAAATTGAAAGTGACTGGCCCCTAGCTGGAAGCATAGAAACCTCTTGGAGCTCCTGTGGACCTTGATGTGATGGTAAGCGTCCTGGAGGTCTAACGAGCACATCCAGTCGCATTCTCTCAGAAATGGTAGAATGGACTGTAGAGTGACCATCCAGAATTTTTGTTTCTCTACCGACAGGTTGAGGATAGACAGGTCCAGAATGGGCCTGAGGTCCCCCGTCTTCTTTGGCACTAAAAAGAACCTGGAGTAGATGCCTGACCCGGATTGATCTGGGGGGACCGGCTCAATGGCTTGTTTTTGTAGCAGCTTTGAAACCTCTAAGGCTGCAGCCTCCCTGTGAGCAGGTGGAACATCTAGAAAGCGTGCTGGAGTTATGGGACATGAAATGAAGGGGATAGAATATCCTCTGGATATGATGTTTAACACCCAGCGGTCTGCAGTAATGGACTCCCATGCCGCTGGATGTAAGGAAAATCATCCCCCTACTGCCTCCAGAGTAGAGCAGCCGGGTAACCCCTCAGGAATGCTGTGCAGGTCTGTCAGAAAAAGGTTCCCTAGACCCGAAGTTTCTGGGACTCCCTCTGCATCTGAGATGGCGTTGGTCTTGTCCCCCTCTGCCTCTGGGGAACGAATATTCCTGAGTGTCACGTAAGGACTGTGATTTCCGGAACCACATCTTCTTTTGCCCCTTTTGGTTCCTGGAATAGGACCTCTGGGGGTTAGAGAAGTGGATTCCGATGGCTGACAAAGTCTTTCCGTCCTTCTCACTCTGGGTTAGTGTGTCACGTACAGTCTTCCCAAAGAGGGATGATCCATCGAAAGGGGCATTGATGAAAGATGCTTTAAAGGGGTCCGCAACTTGACACAGCCTGAACTAGGTGTGATGCCTCAAAGCAACGCCTGTACCAGCAGCTCTAGCGGCTCCCACCGTAGCATGAGAGAGGAGACGCATAGAGGTATTTGTCACTGATTTCAGTGTAGTCATCTTCGCAGTGAAAGACTGCTTGTCCTGTTGTGACAGAGACTCTGGGGGTGACTCAGTTAGTTTCGATATAAGGTCTCGCTGCAGTCGGACAACATGTGCCAAGTAATTTAGCTCACAAACAGAAAATGTCGCTGACGAGTACATGCGCTTCCCGAAACGATCCATCGACCTGGACTCTTTGTCTGGTGGATGAACAAAGGAACTCTCCTGTGCCAGTTCCTTCTTTGTGGCAGCTGCAACCACCAAAGTGTCTACCAGGGCTCCTTTGGACCATGCCTGCCTGTCTGACGGCGGGGAAAGAATTTTGTCTGGCCTTTTGGGTATAGGCTCTACGGTGTCAGGATCCTTTCATGCCCTAGTGGTGATGAGGTCCACCAAAGGGTCTGCTGGAGGGGAGACCCAGGAAGTAGATGGGCCCGCGCCAAAGGCCTCCAGGAATATGGGCTCATCCGCAGAGGGTTTGGGGCTGACCAACCTGCTCTTTGGCGGAGGATCTCCATAATTTCTCCGAACGAGACATCCTTGGTAGGTGATCTGGGGGAGACCTCACCTTCATCCAAGTTCATATCAGTGGTAATGGACTCAGGGGAGTCCAACTGCCTCCTCTTACACTTGTGCTTACGAGGTTCCTCTCCAGTGGGACTCTCTGGAGAGGATTCGTAAGCCTCCGGGAGTTCCCTGAGGGAAACAACCTGGGGTTGCTTTGGCAAGAGCTGTCCCTGAGACAGGGTAATGGGAGCAGAATCCAAAGTCAGAGGGGTCTGGGTAGGATCCGAGTAGGTGAGCTGTGGTCTCAACCCCTGGGAGAGAATCCTTTTCCACTGCCACAAATGCCAATGGAGAGCACACCTCCATAGAACGTAAGGAAGAAGCTCTCCCTGGCACTGAAGCAGGGATCGGAGCGGACGGAGGGGTAGTCCTGGCACCGAGGATGGGATCCGAAAGAGCGAGATCTCGACCCTCGGGTCCGACTCCCCGACCACGGCTCCAAGAGTCTCCTGGATCTGAGATCGGATCCGAGAAACTCAAGGTGATGGCCAGTGTAGAGGAAATGAGAACCATCGGTGCCGACCCAACAGCTCCGAAAGGTCTTGGACCCGAGAACCCCGAAGCGTCGGGTCGGATCGGGGAAGGAGTAATAGGGTGGAACATAGCTGAAGAAGGAGGACCCTCTCCAATGGGAGAGGGCCCTGGTAAGACCCCCATCTGAATCTGGTTCTGGACGAACCTCCTCATCAGCCTGTCCATATCCAGGTCGGAGACACTCCGAGTCGACCTGGAGGAAGCGACTGACTTGGGTCTGGCTGGATCTGAGTGGAGTGCCTCTGCTTCGATTGCTCCGTCGGCTCCGGTGAGAAATGGGGAGAGCAGAGCCGAGGAGAACAAGACCTGGGTGCCTTTGAAGAGGGGCTGGAGAAAGACTCCCTGTCCGGTGATCTTTTTCTGGGCCTGTCCCTCTCCGTGTGGTGCTTCTCATTATCCCTTCTGTCCCTACCTATCAGGGACGACTCCGATGAAGCAGGCCTGGCGGGAGGTTGAGTCCCTGCCTGCACAGTGTCACTGGCTGGAGAAAAAAACGAAGCAGATTCTAGGGCAGAAGCTGGTAGCAGACCCTTAGCCACAAGCTTAGCCCGGCGATCCTTCAAAGCCCTAGGGTTAAAGCCTGAACAAATGTCACAGGATGCAACAGATGGGTGACCCCTAACCATAGAACACACAGAGTGTGGCCCTCGGCTGGTGAGAGCTTGTGACCACACTCTGTGCACTTCTTAAAAAGAACCATAGGCTGTTCAGCCATAGTAGAGACAGTAAAAGCCCTAACGGCCCACTCGCACACACACTTAAACAGGGATTGGGCCTAGGCGGGAAACCAGTATTACAAACAAAAACACTTATAACTTTTTTTTTTTTCACAACTAACACGATGATCAACGCGAAGGGAGGAAAAAAAGGGAAAGGTATTCACACTCAACTATCACAAAAAGACCAAAAAAACTTACCACCTTGCTTAGAGCTCAGAGACCACGATGCTGACTCTTAGAGAAGCAAACGAGATCTGGGGCTAGATAGGAGGAAGTGATGTAATATAGGTAAGGGAGGAGCTTGGAGCTCAGAGCTGATGCTTGAAAAGTTTTGCCAGCTCGGATCCGAATCGGATTCGTATACCCATATGTGCAGAATGAATGAAGTCAACTACTTCAGATCAAATACTACTACTAATAAAACTTTACATATGTAATAGCATGCATACATAAATGTCAGTGACACTTCATAGAAACAAAGGTATTGTCAGTCTTACAAAGGCAGCATCAAGTCATAAACATTGCAAAAGTCAGGTATCACATGAAACAAATACTACTAATAAAACTTTACATACGCAATAGTATGCATACATAAATGTAATTGACACTTCATAGAACAAGAACAGAATTAATTCCAAGCATCAAAAAGTTAACTTCAAAAGAAACTGTGTCTTAAAGAAGCAAAAACATTTTAGACGTGTGAAATACCCTGAAGGTTGAAGTAAAGTGGCCGAATTATAAATTAACAAAGGGCAAAAAGAAGCAGCAGAGAAAAAAAAATCCATATATTAAGTGGGACTAGGTGCAAACTACCATTTCTTCCAACCCGGTGCTAACAAGAAACACTCGTTCAAATATCACTGGCGAATACAAGTCTAAAAACACATCACTTAAAAATAGTAGATTATAATTAGATTGCCTAGTGTGCCTACAACTCATTAGATACTTATAGTGAACTAATGCATGTGATAATATTACCTATTGTGCCTACAACTCATAAAATACTTATAGTTAACTAATGCATGAGACAATATTAAGCAAGTAATGTAATCTATAAACATACCTCCTCTAGTAGACCAGTTGATCTAGTGATGATTATATATATACAGCTCTACCCGATATTGCCCATGGAATAAGACATCACAGTACTGAGTACCACATAAACCTAGAAATATCACTGAGGTATCATTGTCAGTTGAAACACCAGTACAGGAGCATGGGAATCTCGTCCATTCAATGTTGTATTATTACATTTAACTTTCACACTTTTAATCGTCTAGCTCTAAGTCTTGGTTTTAAGGAGGCACTCTCATTGAGACCCTTGCCTTTATCAGCTCGTAGTCTCATAATCCAATCTATTTCTCTGCACTCTGTGTTATTATGAATATTCCCTTTCCTAACTGATGGAATAATACGATCTATAACCATAAATTTAAAATTATGATTATTTCCTTGAGAGGCTACATGTTTTGATAGGGCATTAATTTGGTAACCAACCGATATGGCATAGAGGTGCTCCCTAATCCTAGTGCGAAGCATCCTGCTGGTTTTACCAACATAAAATGCTTCGCATTCTTGGCAAATTGCCATATATACCAAATTTTCTGTGTTACATTTAGATGTAACATGAAAGCTAAATGTTTGTCCTGCATCAGGGTGGACGAAAAAATTGCCTATAGATATATATTTACAATATTCACACCTCCCACAGGGGTGTGTTCCTTGATAATCATAACCTCTACTATTCCTTCTAGAGTGGCATAAAAGCCTTTTCAAATTAGGTTTGTTCCTATATTGGAAACTGGGTTGATCACCCACTATAGATTTAATGTCCGTATTACTAGTCAAAATATGCCAGTGCTTATTAACTATGTCCATAACCATTTTCCTATCATTCGTATAGTACATAGGTACTTTCACTGATGTATGTTTATTAACCTTCTCTGATGAGTTATATATATGTTCAGAAAAATATGGCTGTGCCCTATTGAGTCTCAAGTTCCCTATATTTAGTAGCCCTTTATTAATTTCTGCGTCTATGTAACCACGTTTAATCAACCTATATTTAAGATTATTAATTTCCTGTTGAAAACCTTGTTCCTTGGCATTTAATCAGGAGATTCTCATACTCTGCCCTTTTATTATGTTATTGAATATATGTCGGGGATGCATGCTGGATCTATGTAGGAGGGTATTCCTGTAACAGGACTTGCGATATACTCCTGTATTAACTTGATCTTCCATAACCCTCTCTATATATACATCTAAGTAATGAATCTTGATATCAGAAAACTCACAAGTAAATTTCAAGTAAGAAGTCATGTTGTTAATTATAGTGATATATTTAAGTAGATCCTCGCTGCTCCCCTGCCAGACAAAAAAGACATCATCTACGAAACGTCTGTAAAATCGTACATGTTCTATATATATCTTATGCTGAAACATAATAGTATGTTTCAGCATAAGATATATATAGAACATGTACGATTTTACAGACGTTTTACAGACGTTTCGTAGATTATGTCTTTTTTGTCTGGCAGGGGAGCAGCGAGGATCTACTTAAATATATCACTATAATTAACAACATAACTTCTTACTTGAAATTTACTTGTGAGTTTTCTGATATCAAGGTTCATTACTTAAATGTATATATAGAGAGGGTTATGGAAGATCAAGTTAATACAGGAGTATATCGCAAGTCCTGTTACAGGAATACCCTCAGATCAGAGGAATGGCAACCAAAACAGACTATCAAAAAAATGTGGAACCAGAAGAAAACAACTTGATCTGGAATATATCACATAGAATTCTGGATCAGTATGAAATCAGTGTCCTGAACAAGGGTTTGACTTTTATTCCTTCAGAAAATAGTAAATTAACGCAAGTTTTGACAGATATTAAATTGTTTACGATGAATGTCATGTTGAGATATCAATATGGCACTGATAACAGTGACAATTGCCAACAATTAAAGAGACCTAGTGATTATATACCACAGAATCATCCTTTAGTAGAGACATTCTATAAGATAGTGGAAGACGATATACATCAATATTTTTCTACCAACAACAAATCTTACAAGTACAGACACAATAATCTTATACGCAATCAGAGAAAAGCATTAGAGAGTCTAAGATCTGATAATAGTATTGTCTTTAGACCAGCTGATAAGGGAGGACCCCTTGTAATAATGGACTATGCACATTATAACAGGGTCACGAAGAAGATGCTTAGTGATGATAAATATTATGTAATAATTACCCCGAAACACCTAAATGAGACTATACTCAAATTAGAATGCATGATAACAGAGTTATTAAATGCACAATGTATAGATTCTGAGTTGGCAAAATTCTTATATGTTGAATATCCTTTGATACCTATTATTAATGGAATACCAAAAGTACATAAACATGGTACCAACCCTCCTATGAGACCTATAGTCTCAGGAGGTGGGTGGATCATGGAACCAATGTCTCTATATGTTGAAAAATTTTTGAGACCTATAATAAACAATAATGAATTTATACTCAGAGACACCAAGCATTTCCTACTGGATTTATACCAATTCTTTGGTCAGAATCCTATGACATCAGATATGCTGTTAGTAACCTTGGACATACAATCGTTATTCACTATCATCCCTAATAATGTAGGTGTAGAGGCTATCAGACACTATTTATTGAAACATAGTTCTTATACAGAACAGAAAGTAGACCTTATAGCCATGTTTGTTGAAGTAATTTTGGAAAATAATGTCTTCGTATATGAAGATGACATCTATATGCAGCGTGATGGCGTGGCTATGGGCACGTCCTGTGCTAATAGCTACGCCAACATGTTCTTAGCTGAATGGGAGAAAGAAACTATGTTTCAGCATAAGTTATATATAGAACATGTACGATTATACAGACGTTTCGTAGATGATGTCTTTTTTGTCTGGCAGGGGAGCAGCGAGGATCTACTTAAATATATCACTATAATTAACAACATGACTTCTTACTTGAAATTTACTTGTGAGTTTTCTGATATCAAGATTCATTACTTAGATGTATATATAGAGAGGGTTATGGAAGATCAAGTTAATACAGAAGTATATCACAAGTCCTGTTACAGGAATACCCTCCTACATAGATCCAGCATGCATCCCCGACATATATTCAATAACATAATAAAAGGGCAGAGTATGAGAATCTCCTGATTAAATGCCAAGGAACAAGGTTTTCAACAGGAAATTAATAATCTTAAATATAGGTTGATTCAACGTGGTTACATAGACGCAGAAATTAATAAAGGGCTACTAAATATAGGGAACTTGAGACTCAATAGGGCACAGCCATATTTTTCTGAACATATATATAACTCACCAGAGAAGGTTAATAAACATACATCAGTGAAGGTACCTATGTACTATACGAATGATAGAAAAATGGTTATGGACATAGTTAATAAGCACTGACATATTTTAACTAGTAATATGGACATTAAAACTATAGTGGGTGATCAACCCAGTTTCCAATATAGGAACAAACCTAATTTGAAAAGGCTTTTATGCCACTCTAGAAGGAATAGTAGAGGTTATGATTATCAAGGAACACACCCCTGTGGGAGGTGTGGATATTGTAAATATATATCTATAGGCAATTTTTTCATCCACCCTGATACAGGACAAACATTAAGCTTTCATGTTACATGTTCATGTAACACAGAAAATTTGGTATATATGGCAATTTGCCAAGAATGTGAAGCATTTTATGTTGGTAAAACCAACAGGATGCTTCGCACTAGGATTAGGGAGCACCTCTAGGCCATAAGGGTTGGTTACCAAACTAATGCCCTAGCAAAACATGTAGCCTCTCAAGGAAATAATCATAATTTTAAATTTATGGTTATAGATCGTATTATTCCATCAGTTAGGAAAGGGAATATTCGTAATAACACCGAGTGCAGAGAAATAGATTGGATTATGAGACTACGAGCTAATAAAGGCAAGGGTCTCAATGAGAGGGCCTCCTTAAAACCAAGACTTAGAGCTAGATGATTAAAAGTGTGAAAGTTAAATGTAATAATACAACATTGAATGGACGAGATTCCCATGCTCCTGTACTGGTGTTTCAACTGACAATGATACCTCAGTGATATTTCTAGGTTTATGTGGTACTCAGTACTGTGATGTCTTATTCCATGGGCAATATCGGGTAGAGCTGTATATATATAATCATCACTAGATCAACTGGTCTACTACAGGAGGTATGTTTATAGATTACATTACTTGCTTAATATTGTCTCATGCATTAGTTAACTATAAGTATTTTATGAGTTGTAGGCACAATAGGTAATATTATCACATGCATTAGTCAACTATAAGTATCTAATGAGTTGCAGGCACACTAGGCAATCTAATTATAATCTACTATTTTTAAGTGATGTGTTTTTAGACTTGTATTTGCCAGTGATATCTGGCACTGATGTATTATCTAATGATGTTTTTATATTATTTGGTTAGTTGCACATTATCACCTATGGTGAAATTATACATGTTTAGATGTGTATACATATCAGCTTTTTGATGTAGTTTCATAATATATATATATATATATATATATATATGTTTTTTTCCCTATATATATATATATATATATATATATATTTTTTTTTTTTTTTTTATTTTATTAATGTGATAATTTAGTTATTAGTTTGGAGTGTTGTCAATATGTATTTATATCTCATACATTACAAGATGTATGTTTATGACAATTCACTTGCAGACGTTGTAAAAGGAGAGTTAGCGAGTGACACATTTTAATGATTGTCGCTAGTATAGGTATGTGTATTTATGTTTATAGTGCTTCGAAGTTGTTTCAAAGTCAGACTTTTCGAAGCGTTATTTACGCTTGCTTGTTTGACTTTATGAGAACTACATAAAAAATATATATTTTTTAATAGTTAACACCGAATCATATGAAGACCGCTATACTGTAAGCATTATAGAGATGCGACAACCCATTTGAGTTTTTAATGATACACTAGCATTATTTTATGCATATAGAAATGTGTGCAACGAAGGGTAAACAATTAGAATCTTACCAGAATAGTATTTAGATATATATTATATTTGCATTTAAGTTATTAAGTATTTACCTACATGACACGCACCTATGGATAAGTGCTGTAAATTGAATAGAATCTAGTGAGATATGTAATGGTGTTATGACATTTTTAATAGACAAGCAGTTGTAAGATGTATTGTGTGATACTCCTTTAACTGTGTTAATCATTGTATCTGAGTTAATTGATGGAGTTTATAAATTACGTGATGCATGAGTTTGAATTATAACGGTCTGACAAAGCTACGGTGAAAGCGCTTACCAGTTGTATTAGTAATAAACCAGTTTTTATTTCATTTATACAAGTCTTCATTTATCGAATTCTTTACACTGGATTTTTATGTGTGCCTTGGTTACCTCTCAGCATTAATATTTGGATCTGTTGTTACAATTGTTGCTGCAAACGGAGAGGTATTTGTACCGCTGGGAATATCTTTATTTGTGGTTGGACTTACATAAGTCAATAATTACTGACTATTTTTAGTATAGTTTCCAAACAGCCCATAAGGCATAACAACGTACCCAACACTCTAGTCATAGGTGACTCTATAGTCAGGTACACTGATGTTCCACTCACCAGACTAAACAAGGAGAAAGTTACTGTCAGCTGCCTGTCGGGTGCCAGGATCTGCCACATAACGCATGCACTCAGGTCACTCCACAACATGTACAAATATGACTCTGTCATTGTCCATGTTGGTGTGAATGACCTGAGATGTACCTCACTGGATTACATGAAAAGAGATGTGCTGGAGCTCTCCGATCTTGTAGCCCAGGCAGGTATGACCCTAACCCTGAGTAGCATCCTGCCATCACCAGAATGATACCACAGTACAAGGACAAAATGACTGACCTCAACAATTGGCTAAGCTTCTGGTGTCATTCTAAGGGGATCCAGTATCTGTCTCCCTGGGATGAAATGATAGACAGACCACGATGCTTTGCCACAGATGGCCTGCACCTGTCACCCTTGGGATTCCAGATACTGGCTAAGGCTCTTGCCATCCCTATAGTGCCTTTTTTAGGCAAGGTTCACATGACAAATTCACTACCGTAACATGTACATGCAAGCAAAATCTGAGGGTAATGCTACTCAATGCTATAAGTCTAAACCTCAAAATGCATTCACTCGAGGCACTCCTTAAAACAGAGAACATCGACATCTATGCAGTGACAGAGACCTGGTTCAAGGGTCCAGAGAGCACCCATGCATTACCCAGCTATAATTAATACCACACCCTTCGGCCACCTAACCTGGACCGAAACATTAAAGGCGGAGGCATGTCCATATTCATTAAGGATATCCACACCTCCAGGCTAGTTGTTAAGCATAATGCATCCGAGATTATCCAAGTGGAACTAACTCTGGGCAAGACCGCAATCCAAATTGTAACTTGCTATAGATCCCCCACCATGCCCCAGGATTCCCACTCCTCATTTCTTGATACACTAGAAAATATTAGGGTACAACCCAACACCCTAATAATGGGTGATTTCAACTACCCCACCATTAAATGGGAAAACTACTCATGTACCAACTCTTTTGCTCAACGTTTTCTGGAATTCATAAATTCCAATGCCTTGGATCAACTTTCCCACACCCCCACCAAGGGTAGCAATATTCTAGACCTGGTCATTACCAACATGGGAGACCGGTGTTCCACACCAGAGGTAATTTCCTCATTGGTTAGATCCGACCACAAACTAATCACCCTAGACATTCACATCCCACTCCCACCCCCCATTAGGTAAACCACCATAAAAAATTTCTCCAAAGCCAACTTCACGCTTCTTAAGACAGAAGTGGCAAACACCCATGCAGATGGACAATAGAGGTACGACTGCTGAATCCTACACAAATGCACTTTATAAGCACTTACACGAGTGCATGGATCGTGCTATCCATAACAGAACCAAGATGCTATCCTCCCAAAAATAGGAAGCCAATCTGGTGGTCCCCCGCCATGAACAAACTCTACAACAGAAGAAACTGTTGCAAAAAAGAGTAAAATGCCATGATTGGAGGAACTCCCTGGTCAGCCTCAGTAAGAAGCTGAGATCCCTCATAAAATCCTCCAAAGCTAGTTACGAAAACAAAATCGCCACTGATTCTAAAGACAATCAAAAAGCATTCTATAACTATGTCAAGAATCTCAATGGAAACACTCAGATGTGCTCTGAGTTACAGCACAATGGCACTAAATATAAAGAACCAACTGATATTGCCAACATCCTGGCAGCTAGGTTCAGTGCTACCTTTACCCCCCTCTCACCCCCTAAAGGGCCCATCTGTATACCGGAAGAATGCAAAGTTCCTGTCATCAATCACGGCTGTACAGGTAAAAACCACACTTTCCAAAGCCAAGAACACAGTACCCATGGGAGCTGACAACATCCCAGCCTGCGTTTTACATGAACTATCGAATGAACGAAACCCCACTTAAGCACCATGTTCAATCATAGCCTCACCTCAGGCTTTGTGCCCAATGAATGGCACACAGCAACGGTTATCCCATGACAACAAAGGGGGAGCCATCACGGACCCCGGGAACTACCGCCCCATTAGCCTAATGAGCCTGGCCTGCAAGGCCATGGAACGTATCATGATGGAACTTATAAACAAAGACATTGGTAATCTCCAAACTCTGGACCCCACCCAGTTCGGGTTTGTAAAAGGCAGATCATGTCTCCTAAACCTGACAGACTTCTTTGAAGCAGTCACCAAAGTCGTAGATGAGGGTAAGGTGGTTCACACAGCCTATTTAGATCTTGCCAAGGCTTTTGACACCATCCCCCACTCTGGAATTATAGATAAACTCACTAAACTAGGTATAAATCCCTATGTCACAACATGGGTTGCCAACTGGCTCACTGACAGAACCCCACACTGTGAAAGTAGCAGACTCCAAATCTGACTTCAGACCAGTGACAAATGGAGTACCACAGAGTTCATTCCTGGGTCCTCTCCTGTTTGGTATCTATTTTTCTGAAGTACAGGCTAACACAGAAGGTCTGTGGCTAATGAAGTTCGCAGATAACTGCAAACTAGGAGCCATAATCGAAACTCCTAACAATGTACACATCCTACAAAAAGGACTCACTGAGATAGATTCCTGGTGTCAAAGCCATGGCCTCAAGCTCATTGCCAAAAAGTGCATTGTCATCCCCTTTGGTAAAAACTCTGTACCCATGAGCTACCACATAGGTGGTAGTCTACAACACCGAAAGTGTGATAAAAGACCTTGGGACACAGGTGGACAGTAGTCTCTCCTTTGATAATCACATCGCCACAGTAGTTAGGAAATCCTTCTACGTGGCACACCTCATCACAAAAGGTTTCTCATCCAAGAAAAAAGAGGTCATTGTTCCCCTCTACTCGTCACTCATTAGACCCATTATAGAGTATAACACCCCTTTTGGTATGTACCTCACAAGATATCTACAACAACTGGAAAGGCCACAGAAATACCTCACAAAGAGGATTACCGGCCTCAAACAGATGCCCTAGGCAGACCATCTCAAAAAACTCCAGCTTTACTCCATCGCATATCCCCTACTCAGAGGTGATCGCTGCCTAACATACAAAGCCATGTCAAACCCAGAGATGTTGGACATGCTCCACTTAAAGAAATCCCTATCCCTCCAAGCTACATGCTCAAGAGACCTAAACCTTGTCACCACATTAAACAGAACATGCTGGAAGTATAGATTCCTGTCCCAGAGACTTCCCATACTCTGGAACAAACTACTTATCTATATCAAACAAAGCTCCTCATTAGCACTCAAGAAAAATCTTGATGATTGGATGGGAAATAGGAAATTCACCCCGGGGATCACCTCTGTGGCTCTGCTCGACAGGGGCACAGGAAAGTAATTTTCTCGGGTGGCGAAAGCCAGGGTACCTTTTTGGCTAGGCTTATATAGGCCCTAGGGCCAATAGCCTAGTACCTACCTATGAACCTATGTGCAGTAAAACATAATCATACTATGAAAGACATGATGAGAAGCAGAGGGAAAAGGAAACCCGATCGTATTACTGTATCATCCAATAGAAAAATACAAAATGAATAACTGGGCCCTGTTCCAATCAAAAATCGAGAAAAATATGAGATTGTCAAAGGAATATCAATGCGTCATGTTGCATGTCAAGAAATATTGAGGAGTAATTATACCATTTCTGAATGCACAATAATCCAAATGGCTACTAAAAATGACAAGACAAGGGTAAATAAATCTCAATGGTAATACTTAATTAGCCAATAAAAGATAAAAAGTCTGGTCTTCCTCCAATCTAGAACAGAAGAACATAAGCAATGTGACAGGTACTGGGAGGTACAAAATAAAAACTGTAAAATTTATGTTACTACACTGAAAGGTAGTCTGTACCATTACTCAATGAAGACAATTGAGACGGTTCAATCTGATATAACATTCTTTTACTGCATACGAGGTAACATCTAGTATAACAATGAAAGATACACATGTAGCAAAACCGTACTTCAGCTTTATAGCATCATGACTGCAAGGATCAATGTCTCTCATACAAAGAAGTCCAAACTTTATAGTCTCTTTCTAGCTTACATCAGCAGTTTAGAAAATATGTCAGAATAATAAGTTTTTGCCATGAAGCTGGTCTGCTGACAGTTTGTTGTCAGTTTGTTTCTCATGTTTCATTATTCTGTTTCTGAAGAATAACTCCTCGGCCTTGCTCTTATTTTGTACGTCCTATTGACCAGACACAGCTGCATACAAGAATTCATCTTGACCTGCTTGTAGATAAACTCAGCCTTGCTCTTATCCTGCATGTCCTGTTGATGAGACACAGTTGCATACATACGGTAATTTTTTTTCAGACAGTTGGTGAGATACGAGGAGTGGGTCCCACCGCCGGTCCCAACTTCACCAGCATCTAGTGACTGACAGCAGAAAATTCTTCCACAACTGATCTTCGTGTCAAGCCTGAGCACCTTGTCCTGAACATTTGTGGTAAATATTTTCTTCTGTTTTTCTTTTAACAATGAATGCCAAGCCATATGCCTTCTTGCCAAGAGTATAAACTATGTGCACTTGTACTTCACTAAAAGCAAGGTATTTATTTTACATTTTCAGACAAATCCATTGAAAACCAATTGTAACTTGTTCACTGCTGAAAGCAGAATATATCAAATCTCACAATAATCCATGTGATTTAACAGAAATAAATAAGACATACTATTGTGTAGCTAAACTGATATTAAAGTATTACAACCAAAATGTATTTATTTATTTATTTTACATTTGTTGACCGGGATTGTCCGACTGAGCTGAAGAGCCCTTTTTCAGCAGAGGCCCGGGGAGATAGGGTGGTAGGTGGCATAATGGTCAAGGTGTTTACCTTACAAACATAAGGTGCAGGGTTTGATTCTCACATGGGGTAATAGGCTAGACTGAAAATGGCCCACAGTGGCAGTTAGCCTAGTACTAATCTATGAACCTATGAAAAGCTCCAACATATTATACAATTTTCATTATAAATTAGCATTAAACAGCAATGTTACAGGACTATTACAAGGCATTAAGTAGCAATACAGTGTTGTACAGTGTCAATAATCAGGAGTATAGCATAACTATTTCAAGATGTATAAAAAGAAATATGTCATTAAGATGAGTATAGTTTTTGGGGTAAGTGGTTACAAAAACCCAGTTTTATTATGATGTAGTTGCATGAAAGCAAGACAATTACAATAGAATGTTTATCTGACGCGATTTGCTTAATAGATTTTAGAAGACAGTAGAAAGAGTAGTCAAGGAAGATTAGAGAGAGCTAGTGAGAAGAGTGAGTTAAGGGCAGAAAGTAGTAGTAATAGTAGTAGGTATGAGAAGTAGGGGATGTTTAAGGAGGGAGAGTGCAGTGGCAGGACCAGTGACTTTTAAAGTGCTCTTTAGTGGCTGTCTTAAATTGTTTAGGATGTATAAGGGTCCTGATTTCTAGTGGGAGCCTATTACAGGCAATAGTGGGGTGAGAGCTGTACATGTTGCTTCCAAATTTAGACTTGGGTTTGTAGATTTGTAGTAGGTCTTGCTTACATATGGTTGCCACCCGTCCCGTTGTCAGTGGGACACTCACAGGTTGAGGCCTCTCATCCCGCTTCCCGCAGTCACCAAGCATGGGACTTTAAAAGTCCCATTTTTCCCCTTTGCGCTTCGCGATCGCAATTCAAATCAATTGCCGTGGAAAAGCCAAAAATGCTTCCGGTTTTTCCATGGCAATGCGGCTACGTCATCACCCGGACCTGCAGTTAGAGGGATTCTCTGCTAGGTCCGGGTGGTAATGCAGCACAGTAATTGGCTGCAGGGATTGGAGGGGGCGGGAACTTGTTATGAAGAGCCCCATAAAGGTCGCAGCTGTAGAGCACTAAGCTCTATAGCTGCTGCGAAAGATCTGATTTAATTTCTATCTCCAGCCAGCCCAGCCAGCCAGGATTGAAGCAAGCCAGCCAGCCAGCCAGGAAGGAAAGAAAGAAGCCAGCAAGGGAGCCTGCCTGCCAGCCAGCCCAGCCAACCAGGAAAGAAGCAGTAAGGGAGCCTGCCTGCCAGCCCAGCCAGCCAGGAAAGAAGCCAGCAAGGGAGCCTGCCTGCCAGCCAGCCCAGCCAGCCAGGAAAGAAGCCAGCAAGGGAGCCAGCCAGCCCAGTCACTGCTTGAACAACCAACTAGCCATTTCAGCAGGAAGGAAGCAAGCTAGCCCAGCAATAACTGTGATAGTGGTAAGTAGATAATTGCATTTTGTGGCTTTAGTTATTTAAAATGGGAATAGTGTGCTTTATTTAAGTTTTTAATGTTTAGAGGTAGATGGGGATGTAGTATGCAGTATTTAAATCTGTGCAGTGGTTATTTTGAGACTTCTGAGTACTAGTTTAAAATGGGAATATATTGTGGTTTAATTTTTTTAATGTTTAGAGGTAGATGGTGGGTGCAGTATGCAGTATTTAAATCTGTGCAGTGGTTATTTTGATATTTTTGAGTAGTAGTTTTTAAAGATATAAAACCTGAATGTATATGTAATTGTTATTATTCTTGGGGGTATGATTTGGAAGCATTACTTTTAAAAGGCTGAACTGTGTATAGAAGTTGTTGGTTTCTGTTGGGGGGCAGTGAAATATAAATTTAGTGTGACGCATTTCTATTGTCGTAGCTTTTTCTGGGTATTGTCTGTTTGCAGATAGGAAATGTTCGAGCATAGTTTGCACTTTTTTTTATGGAAATGTGTGCACTATAATGCTGTTTTCAGGAAGTTACGATATACTGTTTAGGTAATTTTTCCTGTTCCTGCAAGTCCATGTCTATGTGGTGCAAGTCTACCTTTTGAGAGGGAATGTTAACAGTTAATGTAATTCATTTATTATTCTAGTAGGTACATGTTGCCAATTTGCCGAAGCTGTTTCAAGATTGTTTTCATTTATACTTGTAAATGTGTGCATTTCATTTATTATGCATTTTTAATGAGGTTAAAATGTACTGCTTTGCTTGTAATGTGAATATGGGTGTGTTGCTTTTACTTGGGCCTGTTTATTGCATTGCTGTGCTGGATTCATTGCTATGTTTTGAGGTAAAAGGAGCCCATGGAGTCTGCTGTACATTGTAGTTTATGTTACTTCTCTTGCAAGAAGTATTTTTAAAAGTTAAAATGTTTATGGACTTTTTTCCCGTTTATTTTTTTTTGTGGGTGGATGCTCAGAAGTTAATGCAATGTATTTGAGATTGTGCTAAACCATGTCGTTGTTACAGGGTAGTTTGCGTCTATAAGTAGCAAAGTTTGTATTTTGTGTTTTAGTGATGTCTTCAACATACTTATTTACTGTTTTCATTATAATCCGATTACGACCAGTGCTGCTGTTGGGCATGTTCATTAATAGATCATTGCGCTGTGTAAATTAGTGCCATACATTTCTTAACTGCTGTGGTCAAAAGCTAAATTAGGTCTATGGTATCCACTGTGCATTCTCATTCATTTTACTGTTTTTTGGTTCAGTGAATGTGGTTAACTTTTTTTGTCTTGAGGGGTGGGGTGAGGTGGGCATGTTCAGTGGTAAAAATAATGCATTTCATTTTCTACAAGCTGTATTAATGTTAGTTTTCAATGGCCAAAATGTCCCCTACATTATCTCATTTACTATTTGACCTTTTTCAAACTGTTTGTAAACTCTTTTTTGCTCCATTCCTCGGTTATTTCGCATGCCAATGTTTTTCAAGTCAGTTCTTTTGTGTGCCAATGTTTTTTCAAGCCAGTTCTTTCACATGCCAATGTGTTTCCAGCCAGTTCTTTCGCATGCCAATGTTTTTCGAGCCAGTTCTTTCGCATGCCAATGTTTTTCGAGCCAGTTCTTTCGCATGCCAATGTTTTTTCAAGCCAGTTCTTTCACATGCCAATGTTTTTCAAGCCATTTCTTTCACATGCCAATGTTTTTCGAGCCAGCTCTTTCATGTGCCAATGTTTTTCGAGCCAGTTCTTTCGCATGCCAATGTTTTTTGAGCCAGTTCTTTCGTGTGCCAATGTTTTTCGAGCCAGTTTTTTGTGTGCCAATGTTTTTTCAAACCAGTTCTTTCACATGCCAATGTTTTTCGAGCCAGTTCATTCGCATGCCAATGTTTTTCAAGCCAGTTCTTTCGCATGCCAATGTTTTTCGAGCCAGTTCTTTCGTGTGCCAATGTTTTTCGAGCCAGTTTTTTGTGTGCCAATGTTTTTTCAAGCCAGTTTTTTCACATGCCAATGTTTTTCGAGCCAGTTCTTTCGCATGCCAATGTTTTTCGAGCCAGTTCTTTCGTGTGCCAATGTTTTTCGAGCCAGTTCTTTCGCATGCCAATGTTTTTCGAGCCAGTTTTTTTGTGTGCCAATGTTTTTTCAAGCCAGTTCTTTCGCATGCCAATGTTTTTCGAGCCAGTTCTTTCGCATGCCAATGTTTTTCAAGCCAGTTCTTTCACATGCCAATGTTTTTCGAGCCAGTTCTTTCGCATGCCAATGTTTTTCGAGCCAGTTCTTTCGTGTGCCAATGTTTTTCGAGCCAGTTCTTTCATGTGCCAATTAAGCCAGTTCATTTGTGCTGTGCAGCAGTATGTTACTGAACCCTACTAACAGTGTTGGTAAATATGTTGCATATCAGGTAAGTACAGATTCAAGCATGAAGAGAGCAGCAGTTTCATCACAGTCAACCAGCAGCAAGAGAATGTGCAAGTGGCAGGACGTTTGGAAAACAGAATTTGACTGGATCGAGAGATGCACTGATATCAAAGCATTCTGCAGGTACTGCAAGAGAGAGAATTTCTAGTGACCCACGGTGGAAGAAATGATGTTGCACGACATGAGGCAACTGAACAACATAAGACTGCCATTCTTCAAGCTAAATCCACTCACCTGATGACAAAGTGGGCAAGGAACGCAAACCTTGAGGGACTATAACTTAGGATCATTGCAGCAGAAGCCTCTGAGGTTTTCCATGCTGTTAAGCACAATATTTCATATAACAGCTTGGACTCTGCAGTAAAGTTGGCCAGCCAGTTGTACAGTGACTCAGACACTGCAAAGAAACTATCTTGTGGCAGAACCAAGGCTGAAGCCATAGTTGAAAATGTTTTGGGACCACACTCATTGGAATGCCTCCTGCATGACCTTCAAAAACCAGGTACTTCATTTGCAATTTCATCAGATGCTTCCAACAAGGGGAACATAAAATTATTTCCCCTTGTTGTGAGGTATTTTTTTAAAGAAGAAGGGGTGGTGAATGGCCTTTTGGACTTCTATGAAGACCCTGATGAATCGGCACAGGCTATTTCACAGCAAATTTCCAACATTATGGAAAGGCATTCCTTGCCCTGGAACCATATTTCAGCTTATGAGGCTGATAATGCCAGTGTGAACTATGGGAAGAAATCTGGTGTGTATACCAGATTAACACAAAAGTGCCCATCACTCCAGAAAGCTAACTGTGTTGCCCATATCATTCACAATGCAGCCAAAAAAGCTGCAGCACAACTACCATACGATGTGGAAGCATTTATAATGAGACTTTTCAGCCACTTTTCCGGTTCTGCCACAAGGACCAGAGACTTGAAAGACTTCTTTGAGTTTTGTGGCATGGAATTTCAGAGTCTGTTAAGACATGTGCCAACAAGGTGGCTGTCACTACTCCCAGCCATTGAAAGAGTAGTGAAAAATCTCCCAGTGCTCCAGTCCTATTTCCTCTCTCAGGGAGAAGAGGAGACCCCCCCGGCAGATATGGCAGTACTTTTCAGCTAATGAACATGGTGAGAATGAATTGCCTATGCTGCACCAGTACTATTTGCACTTTCTCTGTGCTATTCTTATTGATTTTAATGAACATATAAGTACATTAGAAAAATCAGCACTTACTGCCATGGAAACTTTTTGTGTAATGGTCTCTCTGAAGCAAAAACTGCAGGCAAGAGCTGAAGGTGCTTTCTTTGGAGGGAAACTTAGGGCACTTATGAGCACATTAGACAGCACTTCTGCTAACAAACTGAAAAGAGACTTCATTGTGTTCTTGGAGACAGCAGTGAAATACCTGGAGCAGTGGTTTGATTATACTGAAAGCAGCTACTTGTTTACACTATCTAAATTATCTTTAAATGAGCCCTTTGCCTTCAGTGACTTGCTTAATGTGACCACTGCCCTGAGTCTGCAGGATGTAGATTATCTTTTTAGGGACTACTTGGCAATTAGGCCCTCTCTCGAACAGTTATGTAACACAAGCTTGACCCCAGGAGAGAAGTGGCTGAAGCTTTTCAAAGAAGGGCCTGAACTGACTACACTCTATCCGGTAATTGCTAGGGTTTTATCTATACCGCCCTCAAACGCATTTGCAGAAAGAGTTTTTTCATTGGTGAAAGGTAAATGGATAGATGTGCGAAACCGATGTAGTGTGGACTTGTTAAAAGCTGAACTAATGATGAGTGTAAATTACCGGATGAAATGTTGTAACTTTTACTCAAATATTGTTTAAAATCGGGCCCTTCTTCAAGACATAAAATCAAATTCAAAATACACTTTTAAAAAAAAGTGATTTATTGTAGTAGTGTGCAGTATAAAGTACTATGGTGCAGTTCGTAATTTTGTGTTTTTCTTTGTTTAGCATTAATTTGCTAGGGTGCATATGTAGTACTAGGGTATGTAGTTTTGTGTTTGTTCTTTGCTTTAGCTTTAAATGACAATAAAAAGTCTTAATTTTATACTTGGCTTGTATGTGGTATGTAGATTTTTTTAAGTTTTCTTTCTGAATAGCAATGGTTGGTTTATGAATTTTACTTTTTAAATAAACAAGTGTCTGTTTAATGAGTAGTGTGTTTTTAATTCCTTTAAAGTTTATTTATTGTTACAACTGATTAGTGTGTGTGCAGTAATAGTTCACTTCATTTAAATGGTTTGAGTTTTCAGTATGCTGTAATGTCACAATGTTGCATCCATAACTAATACTGCATCTCCTTTAACAACTCTGGTGATGTCGTGGTGGGGGTGTGGCCAGTGTCATGTTGGCCACACCTCTATCCTGTTGACCACACCCCCATGTCCCACTTTGCCCTTGTTAAAAGGTGGCAACCCTGTGCTTACAGCTTCAGAGAGGTCTGGAGGAAGAATAATGGGAGATGAGAGGGGATAGTGCTGGGAGTAGGAAAGCTGGTATAGGATAGAATGGATGATCTGGAGCTGAGAGAGAGAAGCTGGTGGGGTAATTCAAGCCAGTTTAGGTGTTTTAGAGAGTGACAGTGATGGGATTTGGAGATTTGTTGGGCAGCAAATCTAGCTACCTTGTTGTAGGTAGATTCGAGTTTGGTCAGGTGTGCTGAGTCAAGATTTGTGGGAATTTGAGAACTGTACATTAGACTGGGTAGAAGGTAGGTAAGAGAGAGAGTAATCTTGACTTCAGAGGTAAGGAATTTCTTGTTACGGTAAAGGAGCCCTAGTTTTGAATGAGTCTTTTTGATACCATTATTAAAGTGCAAGTCAAATTTAAGCTGATCGCCAAAACATAAAGTAACAAAGGATAGGAAAGGAACAAGTAGAATGTCACCATGGAAGCATCAAATAGAGAAAACTGTAAAGGCAAAAAGTATCACTGATAAAAGGATACAGAAAACGGAACATCAACATTCTTAGAAAGATACATGCGGTTAAAGAAACATAAACAGACAATATTAAAATAGACCAGGATTTATCATTCACTATTCCCAATAATAAATTAAGGGTTCAATCCCTGACTACAGTGAAAGGCAGTCAGTTTCTTTTGGGTTGGGAGGTGGCCTAATGGTTAAGGTGTTTGCCTTACAAACACAAGGTGCAGGGTTTGAGTCTCAAAAGGGATAATTGGCTAAGCTTAAAATGGCTCGCAAGGGCAGTTAGCTTAGTACTAATCTATGAACCAGTCTATGAACTAAAAATATCAACGCAAGCACGAAAACTTAGAACATGTGCAGATAAATACAAAAGAAGGGTATAAAACAAGCAATTCACTGATGACCCTAACAGGTTTTACATTGGGCTGAGAAAACAAAGCAAAGGCATTAGAAACCTCTCCAAAAATAAGAAATATATATATATATATTTTAGAGAAGTATTTATGAAGACTTGTTGAACACAACAAACATTTAAAGTGATATAAGAGTTAAAAGCTACAGTAGGAAGCTCTAATATAGAGGATGCAGAACGGGAGAAATTCAGACAAGAAGCTGCTGTTAAAAGGGGATAAATAGTACGGCATATAAAACATTGTACAAGAATCAAAGAGAAGAGGTTAGAAAATACTATGACCTTACTAAGTTTATTGCAACTGGCTGTCAAAAAAGAAATTACTAGGAAACAGAAATTTTAAATCTAAACCAGCAATTTCTGAAGTATGAATAAAATAAAGGAGATAATAGAACTGGAAGTGTGATCCTTCAAAAAAAAAGGAAAGGCACAAATTACATAGAAATAAATGGAATTTGTGGGGATATATGCAGAATAATGTTTAGTAGGCGTGAAATGTAAAGGAAGGCAGAACATGACCTATTTATGTAATTGCTGGAGTGAATGGAAATTGTTTAGAAGAAAACATATGTTGCATGAAAATAAAAACAGTAAAGACTTCCAGAATGGAGCAAAGTGGCATAAACTTGCCCCGAGGTAATAGTCTCAGCAAAGAAAATTGGCAAACTGAAAAAGAAATGAAACATAGCAGAGATTGAATATATAACAATAAATATCATTATTAATCCTTTTTACAGAGAGTGGAGTTAAAGAAAAAGGAAAAAAAGAAACAATGCACTGCACAGGAGGCCAAACATGTGGAACAGAAAGACAACAGCCAGCAAGAAATCAGTGAAAAGGAAGATTAAAAAAATGGTGGAACTTCGGCAGAAATTAGACAAGCTGAACGCTGAAATAATGACAATCAGAAAGATACTGTTGAAATATATCAAGAAGAAAGATAAAAGGATGGAGGCTGTTAAAACAGCATGATCAGGGCATTCACACAAAACAATGGGGCTACAAAAGGCAGAAAAGGAACAATCAGTGAGGCTCTCTGACCTGGAAGCAGCACAACAAAAGATAAAAGAGAAGTTGATGGAATTAAAAGACAGAGTGAGAAGAGAAAACCTATACTTTACAAATGTACCAGAGGGAACAGAGGGAAATGAGTTTTTGAACTTTTATGGTGGAGCAGCTGAGCAAGTCAATTACGCCTAAGAGGAAAGTCCTATTAGACACAAGAATTTGTGGCAATCACACAAGAATCATTTCTGTCAGTCAAAGCTTGGCTTACTAACTCCAATCTAATTCTAAACCCAGACAAAACCAAACTTCTTCTATTCAACCCAACAAAATTCAGCTCAGCTAGCTCCTTCAATATTATGTCCAAAAACAATACAGTCATTTCTCCTGTATCTCACAGCAAACTCCTTGGAGTCGAGATCGACTGTAATATGAAATCTGGCATTCATATCTCCCAGACCATAAAAAAGTCCATAAAAAACTTGGTCTTCTCTATAGAAATAAACAATTCCTTACCAAATGCACAAAATCCACCATTGCACGCACTCATCTAATATCTACCCTACTCTATGCCTCTCCTATACTGACAAATTTGAATAAGACTGAAACTAACAAAGTCAATACCTGCTATAATAAAATAGACAAGTTTACCACCAACTCTCCCTTCAGATCACACCACTGCTCAGCCCTTAAATACCTTAACTGGCTAGAGCTAACACATCTGCTCCTACATAACCAACTGATCTTTGCCCATAAACTCCTTCACCAACCTGAAAAAAACCCTGCCCTGCAAAACCTAATTCTCCCATACACTAATAACAGACCACTCCACTCTAGTAACAGGCAACTCCAACAGGTAACAAAAGCTAATAACACAGCCGGCGATTCCCTCTTCTCCAACTTCATATCCAAAAAATGGATCTCACTCCCTCATAGAATAGTATCCTAATCTTCCTTAACACAAGTTAAATATATGTTGAAATCTCACATGGCTGATTCTTGGCTATGCTCCTGTACCAGCCCTGGTCATACCTCTCAAGTGTACCTCATTACGAGGAACGTACCTCATTTGGGGTCTTAAAAAGTTCATGTTCCTCAAAGTTCCACATTGAAAGACTTCTGTCACACATTCAGTGTTAGGAATTTAAGTGAAATCCATGGTAAATAGAAACAAATCATATTAATTCATTAAAAGATCTTCTTTATAAGTAAAACCATCATATTTTAACCATCCTATGGCCTTCCTAGTTTAAGTTGTTAGTAAGCCATTAGTATGTGTTCCACATTTTGACCATTTGTTCCACATTTTGAGGGCGAGTGCTCCTCATTTTGGAGATGGAAGTTTGAGAGCTATGGTCCTGGTTAACCTATCCCAGTTATAAAGTTAAAAAAACCACTGCATCTACCAACCTACCTAACTACTAACCCCACCCTTCTCATAGTTGGTCTCACCTCATCCTGCAACACTCAATACACTATACTTGAAAGACACCTCTAACCTCTGACCTGTACTCACCATAACCTAACTGCGTCTTTCTTTACACCCCACAACCAACTGCTTTTCTCACTCTCAAACCTTCCCCAAATATGTGGTGTACATTTTCCTTGCCAAATGTTACTAAGCTCAAACTGTAGTTGCTTGTTTTCATTAATGTAGAATTATTGTCTATGTTAATTTAATTTTAATTTGTATCTACTGTTATTGTACTTGTACCTTAGTTGTGGAGCTTTTCTCCCCGGGCCTTCACTGAAAAAGGAAATGTGTCAGACCTGTGTCTAGTGGACTTTCCCAGTCAACAAATGTAAAATAAAAAATAAATAAAATAAGACAGAGGACACCAAGTCTGTGTCAGCCAGGAATGCCTCCCACTTCTCCATCCCATCGTGGTTAAAGGACAAAATTTTCAACTAAAGTAAAAAAAATGCTAAATTCATTGTGGTGGAGAAGGAATTAAATGTTTAATGAAAAATAGAATATTTGTAGACCACACTTGTTTGCTTGGAACCAGAATGAAGGGAAATAACTGTAGGCAGTATAACAGACTGTGTAAAACTCTGGGGTTAAAGTTTAGATATAGTCAGCAATCTTTAAGGTGTTTTCCCTACTGGAGTGAAAACTTTTTTTAGATCCTGAAACATCACTGCAACATGAAAGACCACTACAGAACAGAGGGTAACATGCACCAGAAAGAACAGCAGCAGGATGGCCAGTCAAACCATTTCCATTGCTTAGGGAAAAAATAAGGATTAGCAACATGAGACGGAGAGACTTAAATTGAAAATAAGGGATTCAACTGCAAATGCATGAAAAAAGGGAGAGAATGGAGATTTTAACAGTGTTTTGCAGTTAAAAGGAACACAGCAGCAATAAGAAGACAAACTCAACCAAAATGTCAAGTTTTTCTTTTACAAAAAGTGATTTTCCTTTCTTGTAGTCCAACAGTAAACATGTCACATACAGAAAAAAAACAATTTAATAATTATTCCATTTGTTTTACATCTGTTTATATGTTTGCCATTCTTTTATACATTTGTCTCATCATCCATTACAACACGAAGGCTGCTAAGAATGGCAGAGTAATTAAGTTAGGACATTTATTCCAACTACAGAGCCATTAAGAAAACAATAGCTCATAATCATTGGCTTTTAAATGTGTCTCACACATTGCTAGCATCACACTTCAGATAGATAGTGTAGCCTGGAGTCTAAACAAAAGCAATGCTCTCACGCTTTCTTTTCCTATGCAAATGGAAAAGAAAATGCAACTCGCACTTATTTTTTCTTATTACAGATTTGTTTTTCCCATTAATCAAACTGCGAGTGCCACAAAGAATGAAAATATTTTCACCTTACTCTGATTTTCTGTCATAGTTAAGTACTACACTAACAGATCTCTGTTTTTTAATTTCTCCAAGTTTTTTAGGTTTCTAATACCATGACAAGAACGGACTCCATTCCTAAGTCAAAGTATGATTAAAGTAACTGAAATCAGTATTGTTTCAATATCTGATATTAGCCAAAAGTGCTCTTTGCAGCACCTGCAATGTGCCCAGAGCTGACTCCTTCTGTAATTTATATGGAGTTACATGTTATCAGTAGCATAGCTTAATAAGAGTGTAAATTATTTCTTATGAGACTGATTGCACCTACTATTGCCCTCCTTTCTGCCTGCATATCCTGGTATGTTATGACTCTGTGTCTTTCTGTACATAAGACACTGTAATCACTGGGTGTAGCGATTTCAATGATCAGTGCTACTTTTGTCTTCTTTTCATGGGCTACTACATCTGATTCTCTCACATATATTTTTTTGAACTGTTAGTAATGGGTAATCCCAGGTCTATATTATATCACTGAACTGTCACTTCAGCAAACAGCATTTCATCAGAAATGCCATTCACTGAACCCCCCTTCCCCCTCTAATTATATATATCAACTCCGAGATCGCACTACAGTGGGAAAAGGGCAAATTTCCCGATCCCTACCACAATGCGATTTCATTAAGAACAGTTTGACAAATGGCATGTTTGACAAAATGTCGTTCAAAATGCCATTCAATGAACTATTCTTTTGATGATATAATAAGGACCCGGTAATCCCATGTGATATAAGCTTCAACATTCTCTATAATTCTGTGTCTCATTTTTCCAATGTTTCCTAGCTACTTCAATATTGTAATGTTTGCACAATCCGCAGTGTAACAGTCTTGCCACAATATTATACCTTTCGTTATACAGGCCCTCTGCCATTAGTGTATCACACCCAGCAACAAAATGTGTGACTATTTCCAGTTCTGTTTTACAGAACCTGCATTTATCTGTTTTTCCCACATTTTCAATGGACTTTGTAAACCAACATGTACATAGTCCACTATCCTGGGACATTAATATTAACCTTTCATCTTTTTTATTCAAATTCACCTCTCCTTGACCATTCCTGCATCAGACCCTGATCAACATGAGGTTGTTCCATGAGTTTTCTGTACTTGCAAATATATTTATGCCTTTTCCACATTTCTTGCCTTCTCATCTGATTCTTCAACTTACATTCTTTCTTTTGTTTTTGGCATATTCAGTTGCTGCCTGATTTTTGTCTATGTCTGGTTTGGTTTCGATTCCTGCTTGACACCGATATACTTCTGCTACACTAAGCTGGGAAGTCATCTTAGATTTGGCCTCTTCTTGTTTCAAAACTTTCACTGTGTTTGGCTTTGGTGAAGTCAGATACATATGGAGTCCTACAATTGCAGATCTATACATGAAATAAATTTCGAGAAGGCCCATACTTCCTTCAGAATGAGGAATATATGATCTTGGTATACACTGATCTTTAGGGTCTATGTCATTTAATCAACAGTTTTGAATGTTGAATATTGGAAGTTTGAATAGGGAAGTTCGAAAAATAGAAATGTCAAAGCCGTGGAAATTCAAATTCTTTCCCAGGGAAAGAATTCGGTTGGCTGTTTCCGCGACTTCGACATTTTCTCTACTGTGGTGCAAAAGTTACAGATCGGGTTAAGGTAAGTGGGCGAGTGTAATGGACGTTGGGGTTAGGGTGCAGGTAAGGTAAGTGCGCGGACTTTAGGGTTAGGGTGCGGGTAAGGTAAGTGTGCGATAGTGACGGACTTTAGGGTTAGGGCACGGGTAAGTTAAGTGTGCGATAGTGACGGACTTTAGGGTTAGGGTACAGGTGAGGTAAGTGTGCAATAGTGACAGACTTTAGGGTGCAGGTAAGGTAAGTGTGCGATAGTGATGGACTTTAGGGTACGGGTAAGGTAATTGTGCGATAGTGACGGACCTTAGGGTTAGGGGGTTTGGGTTAAGGTTAGTGCACAGATAGTTGTGTATGTAAGGTGTAGTGTAGGTTTATTAGGTTTTTGGTGTGCTTGTGTTGTGTGTGTGTTTTTCGGAAAACAGCAAATTTTTTCTCTGGGAAAAAATTCGCTGTTCTGAGGTTTTGATGCTGTCATATTTCGAACTTCCAAGTTCGAACATATGGTGTTCAAAATTTTGGAAGTTCGATTATATGATATAGACCCGATTTTTATATATCATTTGATAAGAGTGAAGCACTTGTCTTGTTTTCCTGTCAAACCGATCCAACTTCTTTTGGGGCCAGTCAATCACCCCAAAACTAAGTTAAAACAGAAAGGGGAAACTGGTTTACAGCTTGGACTTTGGTCCTAGATGTCAGGGTGGTTTTCAGTATTAATTTAAGACTTCTAAAATATTCCTTACAGAGTTTTGTTCTCATATGTTCATGTTTTATTGTTGATTCTTCATCAGTTCCTAAATATGTATGTGTGTGTGTGTGTGTGTATATATATATATATATATATATATATATATATATATATATATATATATATATATATATATATATATATATGTGTGTGTGTGTGTGTTCCTTTATATCACATTCCGGTTCCAGACTGATATTTTCTTAATGCTGCAGCTTTCCTGCTTTAAATGTTCCTTTTGTACATTTATCAACACCAGATGATATTCTTATAGCATCTCAGAAAGTTTTGACCACTTCCAGTTGTGCTTTCAGCTCCACATCTGATGAACTATACAGTTTTAAATCATCCACAAAAAGAAGATGAGAAATGTTTACACTTTGTAGTTGTCTGGGAGCCGAATTGTAATCATGACCTAATCTGTTAAGTAAACAGTTTAATGGTTTAAGGGCAAGACAAAAGAGAAGCAGTGATACAGACAGAGTCACCCTGGAATATTTCTCTCTGAATTTTTATCCCAAGGATAATAATTTGTTCTTTACCACGGCTTAGCTGTAAAATGGTTTGCACTGTTTCATGGTCACTATATTGTAATTTTTCATATTTCCTGTGTTGCTTCTTTTTCCAAATGGCCCAAGGTTTCTCAATCTATATAATGCTTTTCATGAATCTGTTGTATTAATGAACACAGCTTTACATTTGAAGCTTTTGACAGTTTTTCTCATACAAGTAAGTCTCTTTCCTCTAATTTCTCTCTTAGTCTTTTTGAATATCTTCTATCCAAAAAGTTTGGGCTTCTTGCACAACAGTAACAATACACAATTTCTTTCTTATTCTCACTAGTCCACTCTATCATCTTTATGGCTCTTTTTTGGCCTGTCAGCTTTTGTGGTTTTTGTGGACTACTACTTCTTTCTACACCATCCTCTCCCTGAGCCTGGCCTAACCCCATTGCAAGAATGTTTCCATGTCATGAGGATTCTACACTGTCATTTTTTCCAGTCCTGGTACCAGTGCACCTACCAGAATTGGACACTTTTTATCCTGTGATTTGTGCACCCAGTTGTCTTTTTTATTTTTTTAACCTACTTCTATTTATGACAAATACTATATAAAATACAGTCTATATATCAGTGTCGTCTTGGTGAGATTTTGTACAAACAGGGTCCACCTCATGAAGGTACTCACCAAGATTTGGGGATGAATGCAATTCCAGTAATACTACTCTCATTTGCTTGTTCATAGGTTCATAGGTGTGTACTAGGCCAATGGCCCTGGAGCCTTTACAAGCCTAGGCCATCCAAGTGCCCCTGGCATCGTGCTGCCTGATGTTAGTTCCCATTGCCTCTATTAAGTAAAGCCACTGGAGTGATCCCCAAGGTGAACTTTCTATTACCCATCCACTCATCAACATTTCTCTTGAAGAGGGTCAGCGAGGTGCTCTGCTTGACATGTATGCAAGTCTATTCCAGAGCACGGGCAGTCTCTGGGTGAGGAATCTGTCCCTCCAGCATGTTCTGATGATTGTGTTAATGAGGTTGAGGTCTCTGGAGCGTGTGGTGTGGAGGGATTGGGATTTCTGTAGATGTTGCATTTCTAACAGAAATGGGCCATACATGGCTTTGTAAGTCAAATAGTGATCACCTCTAAGTAGGCGATATGAGACAGACAATAGCTGGAGTCTTCTCAGTCTGTCCATGTAGGACATGTGTTTAATGCCTATGATCCTCTTTGTGAGGTACTTCTGTGGCCTCTCCAGCTGTTGCAGGTGTCTAGTGAGGTACATGCCAAATGGGGCATTATACTCAATGATTGGTCAAATGAGAGAAGAGCAGAGAGAGACGATGACCTCTTTCTTCCTAGATACAAAACCCTTGATAATGAGATGTGCTCCACAGAAGGACTTTCTAACAACAGTGGCAATGTGGTGGTCGAAGGAGAGGTTGCTCTCAACCCGCGTCCCAAGATCTCTTATAACACCTTCAGTGTTCAGTGGGTTCCCATCGATGTGGTAATTAGTGGGAACTGAGTTTTTAACCAAAGGGGGTGACAATGCATTTTTTGGCATTAAGCTTAAGGCCATGGTTTTGACACCAGTCATTGGTCTCAATGAGGCCTTTCTGTAGGATGTCTGCATCACTTGGAGAGTTAATAATGGTTCCAGCTTGCAGTCATCTGCAAACCTGGTCAGCCAGAGTCCCTTTGTGTTGGCCTGGACCTCTGAGAAGTACACACCAAACAGGAGAAGAAAACCTACAGAAAATGGAACTGATACCAAACCAAATAGTGAAGAAACAAAGTCCAAACCACCACACTGGTAATAAAATCGATTCTTTTTACTTCCAACCACAACAGATGAGCGCTTTCGTCTAATAGATAGACTTCATCAGATGAACGCACTGATATCATGACACACTTATATATAAAATCACAAACAATTAAGAATCCATTAATTATAATTTAAAGACATACAGGTTCAAAAACCAAATATCCAATTTTAAAAAGACTTTCCAGCTTCCAAGACTTTAATAAACACATATATATTCTATATACAAACTTTAATAATATAATTATTCAACTGATAAAATGCAAGTAATAAAAATGTGCAACAATTTTAAAAAAATATATAACAATTTATAATCTTTTGGTTTATTATATACTTTCAGCTTTTTTATGTAGCACAGATTTTATACTGATATAGTCATTTAAACCTGGTGGTGAGTTTGAATTCAGCCTGAGCTGCCATATCAGCTCTTTGTATAGTAAATGGTTCTTGAGGTCCCCCCCTCCCTTGTGCAAACCATACCTAACTGTATCAATAATACCAAACTTGAAACTGGATATACCTGAACATGCAGTGCTGTGTTTTCATTGGTCTCCCTATGAGTTCTAATTTCATATAGGTGTTCATAAATTCTATCCTTGAAGGGTCTCTCGGTTTTACCAATATAATATGCCATACATGTAGTACAGATAGCAATATATACTAACATGTTGGATCTACAATTCCCCTTAACAAGCTTCACCACACTTTTAAGACTATTGTTAAGTCTAATAGTATCCTCGGTCCATATAAAAGAACACACACTGCATGCCCCGCAAGGTGCAGTTTTTTTATATGGTAATTTCCCTCTTTCTCCTTGTTCCAAGGGTTTCTTAAAGTTGTTTCCTACCCTATATGTAAAAATGGGTTCTTTGCCTACCCTCATGTAAACATCCTTGTTAGTTTTCATAAGATTCCAGTTATTTCTAACTATGTGTGTAAAAGTGTCTGAAAAAGTACTATATTCAACAATACAGGCTGTGTTATATTTAGTTTTGCTGTCCTGTGTATTATAGTCCTTAGTAAGTGAGTGACCTAAAAGTGCTTTGTACTTCTTACCCCATTCATTCTTCACTTCTTCCAAAATCCCAAGAACTAATTCCATGGGGTATTCCCTTTCTACAAAGCATTTACTAAGAAATGTAAATTCTTTTTCTAAATCCTGAGGATCTGATGTCATTCTGGCTATTCTTACAGCCTGTCCCTTGATCAGACTTTTCTTCTGCGTAAAAGGATGGTGACTACTAAAATGCAAATAACTGTTGCATCATGTAGATTTCCTAAAAATATTAGACTTGAAACCTTCCTTTGTTTTAGAAATAGTCACATCCAAATAATCAATACTTTTATCATTCATAGTATAAGTGAATTTCAGAAAGCTAGTGCTGGACTCCAAATAACCCATAAAATGATGTAGTTCATCCTTAGTACCATCCCACAACACAAAAATATCATCCAAAAATCTTAGATAAAGTCTGATGTTGTGGTAAAATGGTGAAGGGAAAATAATCCTGTTCTCCCATTTCAGCAATATGAGATTGGCATAGGTGGGGGCGCAAGCTGCCCCCATCGCAACCCCACTAATCTGCTGGAAGAATTCTCCCTGAAACTGGATGTAGTTGGAGTCCAAAATAACCTCCATCAGTTCTGCCACTAAAAAAATACTGTCAGTGGGTAATTTTGAATATTTATATAAACTGTCACAAAAATATTCGTGTCCTTCCTTCCTAGGAATACAAGTAAACAATTCCTTTACATCAATGGTGAGGAATAATATTCCTTCACTCCATAATTGTCCAGTGATCTTACTCAAACATTCCCACGAGTCTCTCAGGAGTTGTGGGGTGTCAAGAACAACCTCCTTAATTTTTCTATCCACAAAAACAGCCAAAGGATGCGTTTTAGAATTTTTTGCAGCCACAATCGGCCTCAAAGAGGGAGTAACCAAAGACTTATGTACCTTTGGTATACCAAAGAAACTTGGAATATTAGGGTGTGTCTGCTTCAAAAAATTGTAAGTTTTTAAATCTATTCTTTTCTCTACCAGATATTCCTCGAGAAGTGAATCAATCCTACCATAGGCTATATTAATTTGATTAATCGACACCAAAGAATAAGTGGTACTGTCCATTAAGATGTTAGTAATAGCATTATTGTAGTCCTCCACATTAAAAATGACTAACCCCCCCACCCTTATCTGGTTTCTTAATTCGTAACTCATTCTGCCTCTGCAGGTCCTGTAACAAAGTGTTTTCTTCCACTGTCAGGTTAGAAATAAACCCTACTTCCTTACTACCATATTTTTCATACACTTCTTCAGTTACCATCTTTTCAAATAATAAAAGGGTGGGGTGCAATGGAGGGTTGAATACACTGTGTCTCACAAAGACACCTTCTTTGTTGTAACTATTGGCCTGAGGATCCAGTCCTTGATTAAGTAAAATATCTAAATTAAGCTTTCTCAAATATAGTTTTAAATCCACTAACAATTTAGCTAGATCTCCCTTGTATGTTTTTACAAACTTGAAACCCTTGGAAAACAAGTTAAAATGTAATTTAGTCAATTTATAATCAGTATAGTTAAACAGGAGAAGACCCAGGACCGATCCCTGTGGGATTCCACTCGTGACTGGTCGGCAGTCTGACTTTGAGTCCACTACTTTCACACTGTGTGTTCCATCTGTGAGCCAATTTGCAACCAACCTAGTGCTATATGGGTTGATGCCAATTTGGTGAGTTTATCAATAAGTTCTGAGAGAGGAATGGTATCAAAGGCCTTGGCCAGATCAAGGTAGGCTGTATGCACTGCCTTACCTTCATCCACAGCCCTGGTGACTGACTCAAATAAGTCAACCAGGTTGAGCAGGCATGATCTCCCTTTCACAAAGCCAAATTGAGTGGGGTCTAGAGTATGGAGATTTCCTGTATCTTTGTTAATCAGGTTCATGATGATGCTTTCCATAGCTTTGCATATCAGACTCGTCAGGCTAATGGGGCGATAAATACCAGGGTCTGTAGTTGCTCCCACTTTATGGAGAGGAATGACTGTAGCAGTGCTCCATTCGGTAGGGATAAAGCCTGAGGTGAGGCTGTGACTGAACAGGGCACACAGATTCATAGGTTCATAGATTAGTACTAAGCTAACTGTCCTTGTGAGCCATTTTAAGCCTAGCCAATTATCCCTTGTGAGACTCAAACCCTGTACCTTGTGTTTGTAAGGCAAACACCTTAACCATTAGGCCACCCTCCCAACCAGATGTGGTGCCAGTTCACTTTGTAGTTCACAAAGAACACAGCCAGGGATATTACCTGGTCCCATGGAAGCTGTATTCTTGGCCTTCAACAATGCAGCTTTAACCTATGCTGCAGTAATGCCGGGTGCCTGACATTCTTCCGGTATTATGATTGGTCCTTTAGAGGGGTAAAGTTGGCACTGAATATGTCGGCCAGTATGTTGGCAATACCTATTGGCTGAGTATAGGAGGTAGCATTGTGCAGTATCTCAGAGCAAATCTGGGTATTGCCGTGGAGGTTCTTGATATAGCTATAGAAGGCTTTGTGATTGTTTTTTGTGTCTGATGCAATTCTGCCTTCATAGCTGGCTTTAGAGGATTTGATGAGAGATTTCAACATTTTGTTGAGGTTAATAAGGGAGTTTTTCCAGTCTTGGGACTTCACCTTTTTCTGTAACAGTTTCTTCCTTCTGTTGTAGAGTTTAATGGCAGAGGACCACCAGATGGGCTTTCTTTTTTTGGAAGAGAGCATCTTGGTTCTGTTGGGTATGGCTAGTTCCATGCATTTATGTACATGTTCGTACAGTGCTCTGGTGTATGATTTGGAAGTCATGCAGCTATTTTCCATTGGCATGGGTGCCGTGAAGTTAGCCACCTCTGTTTTTAGGAGTCCAAAGCCAGCTTTGGAGAAGTTTTTCAAGGTAGTTACTTTTGCGGTGTGTGTGGGTGAGATGTGGATTTTCATGGTGATTAGTTTATGGTCAGATCTGACCAGGGAGGGATTGACTACTGGTGTAAAGGAACAGTTGCCCATGTTAGTAATAACCAGGTCAAAGATGTTGCTTCTTCTAGTGGGGGTCAGAATGAGCTGGTCCAGGAAATTGGAATTGATGAATTCCAGGAAGTGTTGGGCCAGTGTATTGGTGCTTGAGTAGTTTTCCCAGTTGATGGAGGGGTAGCTGAAGTCTCCTAGTAAGAGAGTGTTGGGTTGGACCTTGACAGATTTCAGAGTGGTTAGGAACATGGAGTGAGAGTCTAGGGACATGGTTGGGGACCTACAGCAGGTTATGGCCTGGATTGCCGTCTTACCCAATGTTAGTTTTACCTGAAGTATCTCAGATGTGTTATGCTGGGCTCCTAGTCTGAAGGTGTTAATGTCCTTTATGAATATGGAGACACCACCATCTTTAGAGCTTCAGTCCATGTTTCTGGGTCGAAAGGCGTGGAATGAGTTATAGCCTGGTAGTGCAGGGGTGCTTTCTGTACTTTAAACCAGGTCTCCGTTACAGCACAAATGTTGATGTTCTCCATTTTGAGGAGTTCTTTGAGCAAGTGCATCTTGAGATTTAGACTTCTAGTGTTGAGCAGCATGACCCTCAGAATGCATTTATTCATAGCTGTTACGGTGGTAATTTGGTCTTTGGAACACCGCCTAAAAAAGCATTACAGAGGTGGCAGGAGCCTTAGCCAGTATGCAGAAACCCAGGGGTGACAGATGCAAGCCATCACTGGCAAAGCATTGAGGTCTGTCAATCATGTCATCCCAAGCAGACAGATACTGGATCCCCTTAGAATGACACCAGAAACTTAACCAATTGTTGAAATCAATCATTTTTTGCTTGCGCTGCGGTATCATTTTGGGTGAGGGTAGGATACTGCTCAGGGCAAGTGTCATACCTGCCTGGGCCACATAATCTGAGAACTCCGCCATGTCTCTTTTCATGTAGTCCAGGGAGGTGCGTCTCAGGTCATTCACACCCACATGGACAATGACAGAGTCATACTTGTACTTGTTGTGGAGTGACCTGAGTGCATGTATTAAGTGTCAGATTCTGGCACCTGATAGACAGCTGACTGTTACTTTCTCCTTATTCAAACTAGTGAGTGGGACATCTGTGTGCCTCACTATTGAGTCACCTATGATTAGTGTATTGGGCAAGGTGTTTAGCCTTAGGGGCTTAAGTTGAGGGGCACACTGTGGAGGTGAGCTATGTGTCCTGTGGTTTATGCTGTCTTGTGGTGGTCGAGTGCATTTCTGTCTTGGAGGTCTCTGCTGTTTGGGTAAATTTCTATTGAGAGCCTCTGCGAAGGTGGGTGTGTGGTTTGTGTTTTTATGTGAGAGCTGTGATAGTGGGTGTTTTGGAGGGATATGTGTTCCATGTGGTGTGGCGCAGGTGTTGACCTTTTCCTCTTGACCAGCTAGTCCGGTCTTGGCTGGAGAGTGCATAGCTTCCAATTTGGTGAAATAAGTGCATCTCTCACAAGTCTGAGTGTTGGGAGGTAAGAGGAGAGAGTTGTCTGTATACATGAGGTAGTTGCTGTACTGCCTCAGAATGCCCAAGTGCACCAAGTTAATAGGAGGAAGCTCAGGAAACTGCCTTTTAATCATGCCAGGAGGGATGGTCATAACTACTAAGTACTGGAGCTATTTCCATGAAGAACGACTAGTGCTGATGGCACTTAGGTATGCTACAATAATTGCTACAAAAACCTATTGAAGTGCAAAGTGATTAGGCTATGTGAAGTGCAACAGAGAACGAACTAGCAAAATCTAAGGGAAAAACTGAAGAGCACACTTTCTGGCACCAGTAATAGTTTGTCTCAGCTCAGTGCCACAATGCAGAGCTTAAACAAGTGCAAACCCATGTAAACATGGGCTTTTAAACCAGAAGGTTGAATGGGATGCAAAAACTGCTCAAACAGCCAATAAACTACAATTTCTGGGTCAGAAACCACTCCTGTTGTGGTAGGTAGGCTACCTAGTGCTTACCACTCCCACTGATAAGCTAGAAGGCTTCCCTACAACACAAAGGCTTGGGGGGCTCAGAAGCTTACAAACAGTCCTGGATACAGCAAATCTGTATCTGGACTAGACTAGTTACAGGAAAGGCAGGAAACAAATGCAAATGTGGGCTTTTAAACCAGAAAGTTGAAAAGGATGGAAAAACTACCCAAACAGCCAATAAACTACAATTTATAGGTTCATAGGTAGGTGCAAGGCTATCTGTCCGAGGGCATTTTTAAGCCTAGCCAATGTGTGTCGGCTTTCGCTGCCCCATTGATTAATTAACTGAGCCTTTGTCAAGCAGAGCCAATGAAGTGATCCCAGGGGTGTATTTTCTGTTACCCATCCACTCATCAAGGCTTCTCTTGAAGAGTGTTAGTGAGGGGCTCTGCCTAATGTAGTTAGGAATTTTGTTCCAAAGCATGGGGAGTCTCTGTGACAGGAATATATCCCTCCAGCATGTTCTATTTATTGTTGTGGCGAGGTTTAGCTCACTAGAGTGCATGGCTCGCAGTGACTTGGATTTCTTTAGGTGGAGCATGTCCATCAATTCTGAGTTTTTGTAAGTCAGGCAGAGATCACCTCTGAGTAAGCGATATGCCACTGAGTACAGCTGGAGTTTTTTCAGTCGGGCTGCATAGGACATATGTTTCAGGCCAGTAATCCTCTTGGTGAGGTGCTTTTGTGGTCTTTCCAGCTGTTGGAAGTGTCTTGTGAGGTACATCCCAAATGGGGCATTGTACTCTATGATGGGTCTGATGAGTGATGAGTAGAGGGGCACTATAACTTCTTTATTTCTAGATGCGAACCCCTTAGTAATTAGATGGGCCACATAAAAGGATTTCCTAACTACTTTGGCAATATGATTGGCAAAGGAAAGATTACTATCTACCTGGGTCCCCAGACCTCTTATTACCTCTTCTGTATTAAGGGGGTTGCCACCTATGTGTAATTCATGGGTGTTTTGTTTTTCCCAAACTGGATGACTATGCATTTTTTGGCATTTAGCTTGAGGCCATGACTTTGACACCAGGTGTCTGTCTCAGTAAGGCCTTTTTGAAGGATATCCGTGTCAGCCAGAGAGTCAATTATGGCTCCCAGTTTACAGTCATCGGCGAACTTGGTTAGCCATAGTCCTCCTGTGTTTGCCTGTACTTCTAAGAAATATATGCAGAACAGTACGGGTCCCAGAACTGAGCCTTGCGGGACACCACTTGTGACTGGTTTGGAGTCGGACCTGGAGCCCGCTATTCTTACTGTGTGAGTTCAGTTGGCAACCCATCTTGTGACATAGGGGTTTATGTTCAGGCTGGTGAGCTTTTCTATAATACCCGAGTGAGGAATGGTGTTGAACGCATTGGAGAGATCAAGGCAGGCTGTGTGAACCACCTTTCTAAGACTTTGGTGATTGTCTCGAAGAAGTCAACCACGTTTAGTAGGCATGATCTACCCTTAACAAAGCCGAATTGGGTCAGGTCAAGTGTTTGGAGGTTCCCAATGTCTTTGTTAATGAGTTCCATGATGATGCACTCCATAGCCTTGCAGACCAGGCTATTCAGGCTTATGGGGTGATAGTTACCAGGGTCAGTTGTGGGCCCTCCTTTGTGGACCGGAATATCCGTTGCTGTGCACCATTCTATGGGCACGTAGCCTGTGGAGAGGCTGAGGTTGAACAGCGTGTTTAGGTGGGAGGTTAGTTCGTTCTGTAGTTCGTGCAAGACGCAGCCTGGGACACCATCTGGCCCCATTAATGCTGTGTTTTTGGCTTTTTAAAGGGCTGTTTTCACCTGTGCTTCTGTGATTTCTGGGACACTACACTTTTCCAGTATTGTTGTGGGCCCTTTTGAAGGTGACAGGGAGGTGAAGTTTGCACTGAATCTATCTGCCAGGATGTTGGCAATATCAGTAGGTTCAGTATACTTTGTGTGATTTTGCACTAGCTCAGAGCATATCTGCGAGTTGCCACTTAGATTCTTGACATAGCTAAAGAAGGCTTTGTGGTTATCTTTCAAATCCTTGGCTATTTTTCTTTCGAAGTTAGCCTTGGATGATTTTAAGAGGACCTTAGTTTCTTACTGATACTGATCAGGGATGTCTTTCCTTCTTGGGATTTGCTTTTTTTCTGAACTAGTTTCCTCCTCCTGTTGTATAACCTGTTTATGGCAGGGGTTCACCAGACTGGTTTCCTTCTCTTAACGGAGTGAGTCTTGGTCTTGCTAGGGATGGCACCATCCATGCATCCTTGTAGGTGCTCATAGAGTGCAACTGTAAAGGATTCTGCATATTGGGCAGTGTTATCCTTTAGAGTGGTGGCTGCAAAACTTACCACCTCTGCCTTAAGTAAGGTGAAGTTTGCTTTAGAAAAGTTTTTCACTGTGGTTTCCTTGATTGGGGTGGTGGTGGGGTGAGGACATCCAGGGTGATTAGTTTATGGTCTGATCTAATCAGTGACGGGATGACCTCCGGTACGGAACACCTGTCGCCCATGTTGGTGATGACCAGGTCCAATATGTTGTGGCCTCTGGTAAGGGAGTTTACCAGCTGATCCAGGGAATTTGAGTTGATAAATTCCAGGAAGCGCTGAGCCTGGGAGTTTGTACTCAAGTAGTTTTCCCAGTTAATGGTAGGGTAATTGAAATCGCCCAATATCAGGGTGTTCGTTAGGACCTTCATGTTTTCCAGTGTCTCCAGAAAGGCGGAGTGGTGGTTCTGGGTCATGGAGGGTGATCTGTAGCAGGCCACAATTTGCATTGCAGATTTGCCCGATGTTAGTTGCGCATGGATGATCTCAGAAGTATCATGCTGCACCACTAACCTGGAGGTGTGAGTATCCTTGATGAATGTAGATACACCCCCTCCTTTTGTGTTTTGGTCCGTATTCTGTGGCCGAAATGTGTGGTATGAATTGTAGCCCAGTAGTGCTGGAGTGCTCTCTGGAGCCTTGAACCAGGTTTCAGTTACTGCACAGATGTCAATGTTCTCCATACTTAGGAGTGCTTCAAGCGCATGCATTTTGAGATTTAAACTCCTGGTGTTGAGTAGCATAACCCTCATTTTTTTACTTGTGCTGTTTACGGTGGTGGGTTTGAATTTTGAGCCTTGCCTAAAAAAGGCACTATGGGGGCAGCAAGAGCCTTGGCCAGTATTCAAAAGCCAAGGGGTGACAGGTGCAAGCCGTCTCTTGCGAAGCAATGCGGCTTGTCGAGCATGTCATCCCAGGCTGACAGACACTGGATCCCCTTTGAATGACACCAGAAGCTTAGCCAATTGTTGAAAGCGATAATTTTTTCTTTATACTGAGGTATCATTCTTGGTGAGGGCAGGATGCCACTCAGGGTCAAGGTCATACCCGCCTGGGCTACATGATCAGAGAGCTCTTCCATGTCTCTTTTCATGTAGTCCAGGGAGGTACATTTCAGGTCATTCACACCAACATGAACAATGACAGAGTCATATTTGTACTTGTTCTGGAGTGACCTGAGTGCTTGCGTTATATGGCGGATTCTGGCTCCTGATAGGCAGCTAACAGTAACCTTCTCCTTGTCCAGCCTAGTGAGTGGGGTGTCAGTGTGTCTGACTATTGTGTCGCATATTACTAGTGTGTTAGGTATGTTATTTCACCTTAAGGGCTGTGATTGTGCGGCACACTGATTTTGTGTTTTATGTGTTGTCTGGTTTGTGAAGGGAGGTGCAGGTTTTGTGGGTGTCTGCTTTGGAGCTCTCTGATGCTTTTGCAGGTTTTTATTTAGAGCCTCCGAGTAAGAGTATTTCTCGGCCACACACCACTCCTCTTGTGGTAGATAGGCTAACTAGTGCTTACCACTCCCATTGATAAGCTAAAAGGCTTCCCTCCAACACAGAAGGCTTGGGGGGGGGGCTCAGAAGCTTACAAACAGTCCTGGATGTAGCAAATATGTATCTGGGCTAGACTAGTTACAGGAAAGGCACGAAACAAGCTTAGAACTTTTTTTTTTTTTTTTTTTACAGAATAGCAACTAAAACAGTAAAATTCAAATGCAGTGAAAGCTAGCACACGAGTGTGTAGCAATATTAAAGCAAATACAGTTTAAATAAATGCAATTCAATTAAAAAAATTACTAAAAACAAGTGCAGAAGGCAGTAAATTAGGAAAAGATCAAGATGGAGTCACTTAAGAGTATCAGAAAACAATGCCAGTAAATGTATAAATAATTCAGTCAAGCAAAATTAAAACAGTGCAGAACTCTGAACAGTTAAGAAGTGCCAGAAATATACTTATCAGCTCTATATTTCCAGATTGTTTGAGAAGCGCACACAGCCAGAAGACAAGGAGATTCTAGCAATGGTAAACTCTAACAAAGTGGGGTTTTTTGTTGTAAAGTGGAAAGGGAGAAAGGAGGAACAGACGATAAATCAAGGTTAAGAATATAAGTGGGTTGGCCTTCTCAAATATTCTCTCTGTATTAGGTAGAATGAGCTAATGACACTAGACTGGGAGGAGTGTCCCACACCAAATTTACAGTCAGGGCTGGCAACTGCAAAGCCACCAAGTATAAGAACAAGATACCAATAGGGAGGTAGGGTGGGAAACTATTTTATGCAGAAAACACTACAGAAATTTTTTATCACAGCAGAAAAACAGCAGTGAGCCACTAAATGGAAGTTTTAAGCAGATAAAGGAGCAAGGAGACTCTAGAGAATGCTTTTAACTGCAAACAAATCAGTTATATGACACACTCCTTGGCAGGAAATCAGAACAAACAAACAGATGCTCAACAAATGGAGAAAATTTCCAGTTAATACCTTTCACACAGTGAAACTAGCTAAAAAAGTTTTACGAACAGTGTGACAGTAAAAACCTTATCAAGCCCTGTAAGGCAGACAGTTTTAGTACAACCATGTTTGTGATTTTATCATCTCTCCATTCAAACCGCATCCCTCCATTCGGACCATGATTTTCTGTCATAGGTAAGTACTGCACATACTGTCACTGTGAGTCATTTTAAGCATAGCCAATGTCCCTCAAAGGTGCGTATTAAACTCTGTACCTTGTTTTTGTGAAGTAAACACTTTAGCCTTTATTCCACCCTTTATCTATCATTTGACTCTGCAATTTTTTGTACACTATATATTCTGTAAAGGCGTATACTTCTTCTGGTGTTTTGTTACAGGATTTTTGCATCCATACGGAGTTTTGTTGAGACAAGTCATTGAGCTGGGAAAAGAAGATTAACAACAAAGACCCTACAAGCATTAAAACTGTGAATGCAACACAAACCAGCTCAGCCCAAGTAACACCTATTAATCACAGAGGTCAGATTTCTCACACTGCAACACTGAACTATAGTTATTACTTTGAAAAGAACAATTAGCTCAGCTACATTTTCAAGCCTATCATTTAAGCATTTTTTATAATGCTATATCACAGATGTACACTAATAAAAATTAAATGAAGCAAAGTAATGAAAAATACTTGATGCTGACATTTAAAAGTAGGCAGTCACAGTACTGTTGTAAGCTGATGAAACTGACAGAGAGAAAGAGCCATAGTAAACAATCCTCTCATCATAGGGATTTGTCTCTTTGTCCCTCAAAAATGACATTAGGGAAGCAAAGATAGTGAGTGTAAAACAAAATCATGCTACCTATAGCAGCCCCCTTTTAGACCATTTTGGGATATAACAAATTAGAAAATCATAACCACTTCCTTTGATACAGAAACAAAAGTTCAGGATATGCTGAAAAAAAAATGTTTGTGGTTCTCCTTTAAGTGAATGCTGCCTTGGGAGGAGAAAGGCAGGAAAAGGATGAACAGTTTTTATATTAGATGGAGGAAAGCCACAACTGAGCAACTGCTCTCGGTAAACGAAAAGAAGACTGATGTAAAGGGCATTTAGGTTAACTGATGAGTACATAGTTCAACATTTGTTAGATAAGCAGCTTTATTTATTTATTTTTAAGGGGTCTGTGTTTGGCTACTGAAAAATAAAAAACCCGAATGGCAAAATATTGAACAGAAAACAGCAAAACTGACAATTACAGAACAACGACATCATCAAAAATTCATCGAATGGCCATAGTTGGCCGACAACCAGGAAGTAACATGATGCATAAGGTAAGTAAAGGGAAACCTTTTAAATTTGCCCTATTCCCCACTGTAGCGCGATCTCAGAGTTTGTAGATATAGTTGGGGGGTACAGCCCCCACCTTGGTTGGTTGTGTTTGCAATGTTGGCTGACTATGGCCATTTGATGACTTTTTTTTGATGATGTCATTCTTTGGTAATTGTCAGTTTTGCTGTCTTCTGTTCGATATTTCGTCATTCGGGTTTTTTATTTTTCTGTTGTCAAACATAGATGCGTTATTAAGAAGTTTATTTAAGCTGCTAAAAAGAATATAGAGAAGTACATTCAGAAAGGCAGGCATGCTATCACAAAAAAAAAAGCAATGAGACAGAGTGAGAACCTGAAGTAGGGTATATGAGGAAACTGGAAGAAGAAGGGTAGAAGGGGAAGAAAGAAAATGGCTTTGAGTTTTGTGACATGAAATCTTAATAGTCTTACTAATACATGAAAAGAGGGAAACTTCTAGCATATCTTAATTACAGTAATGCCAAGTTAGTGATGCTAAAACATATTTAAATAAAAGTGAACACAAGGATTTAATAAAAAAAGGCTTTAGGGAGGGTCTCTATACTGATGAAAATGATGGGTGGAAGAGAGGAGGTAATAACTTTAATTACCAAGTGGGACAATATTAATACAGTTGAGGACATAAAAGATGGGCCGGATAGGTGTGTGATGCTTAGAAAGGACTGGATGGGAAATAGAATCACATGTGTATATACCACAAAAAGTCAAAAAAGGAGAGTTGAAGAAAATCCTGTTTGAAATAATAGTTTTTCATCGGGGTATATTGGTAGCAGTGGAATTTAGTAGTTAACAGAAAGAATGTTAAATGATGGACCCAGGATAAAGGCAGTAATAGCAGAGGGAAATTTGCTGAGGAGTTATCTTAAAATATATAGTCTGACAGATACTGGGCAAAAAGAGGGACTACAAAGGAGGTATACATATTATTTGGGAGCTGGTCAAGGTTAGACAAAATTCATGTGACAAAACAGCATGGATATCCCTTTATACATATGGAGGCATTCCCTAGATTTTTGTCAGATTGTACACCAGTGCTAATAAAGGTGAGCTCTCTGGAGATGGGAGGACAGTGACACTGGTGACTTCCTATAACCATGGGTTTAAAAAATAAGAATAGGAAAACTAAAGTACTACAACTGATTCCCTACTAAGTGACTTAGAAGAGAAAAAAGGGGACTTAATACAGGAGTTTGGAGAACTTAAAGAAGAGTTTAAGAAGAAAATAATAATGATTGAGAAAAAATGTGGGGAGAAAAGGAATGGGTAAAATAAGAAGGATGAGAGAGTTGCAAGATAAACTGAGTATGAAGGGGTGACAGAAAGGAAGAAAAGAAGAAAGAAAGAAAGAAAGATGAGGGAGTTAGGTGGCAATAAACCAGTTTTATTTTGAGAATACCCAAAACTACAGAAATCCCTGGTCAAAAAATTAAAACAACAAAAGCTGGAAAGAGGTATAGCTAACATGAGGGATATAAGGGATGGAGGGAAATGTAGAAACCCAGAAACTAAGACAAATATTTATACAGTATTATGAAAGATTATACACAGCACAAGAAGAGGACATTAACTGAGGGGTCAAGATGAAGGAATTTTTAAGGGGCTTGGAAGTTCCACAGATAAGCAGAGAGGAAGGAGAGAAATCGAGTCCAACAACTAGGAAAGAGATAGAGGAACAAATGGGAATGCAAGCAATGGGGAAATCTCCTTTGGAGGATGGTATGTCAACTGAGTTATGGAAATTGAGTAAGGAAAAAATTCTCTTACTGTGGTACAGACTGTTTAATAATGTGTTAAAGGACAGAAAAATACCCAACTCCTGGAAAAAAAAAACACTAATTTCAGTGATACTGAAGGATGGGAAAGATCCAGTGAATTCTGGTTCATACTGACCAATCTCCATACTGAATTATGATTATGAAGTATTTCCAGCAATAACAGAAACAGGATAATTACATCAATGCTGGAGATTATATGGGCCAACATGGATTTTTTTTTTAGGAATAGGCAAAAATAACTGATAACATTATAAAAATACATATGATACACACAAGATCAGAATGAAAAAATAAAACACTAGTACTGATTATATTAGATGCCAAGATATCTTTTGAGAAGCTGTAATGAAGGTATTTATGAGACATTTTGTTGAAAATAGGATTCCCTAAATTATTTCTCCCTCTATTGCTGGACATTTATAAGGACTTTGTGGTGACAATAATGATAAATGGAGAAATGACCTCTGACTTTAGAATAGAGAGGGAGATCACGAATGGTTGTCCATTTTCTCCTTGGTTATCTGGAGCATATCTTGAACAATTAGTACAAAAAATAAGGCAGAGTAAGATAAAAGGGTGGGAGTTGTTCTAAGAGGAAAAGACAGCTATGTTTGCAGATGGTATGACAGTCTACCTAATAAAGCAAGCCAAATATGTAACAAGAGTTATTCCTGTTACTAAGACAAATTAAGGATGTGTCAGGATACAAAATAAATGAGGATGAGAAGAAAGATGTGTCAGGATACAAAATAAATGAGGATGAGAAGAAAGCTGTATCTGTGACTTATGCATCCACTCACAAGATGGCACAGGATTTCTAAGTATATGGGGATATTATACAATGAAACATTTGGGAATGTGGATAACAAAGAATTCAAAAGATTCTCCCAAACAAAGGTAAGATTTTTTGCCTACTAAAACATTAAAAGTTATTGAACTGTGATACAGACCAAAGATACAGGCCATAAAAATGTTAGGGGTATCTTTTAGTATTACTCACTAGCCAGTCATTCTTGACTGATCCGGGGGAGGTTGGTGACTCCAAAAAGGGCATTAGAGAGGTTTGTATGGGAAGACAAGACATATAATAGAATGGGGAAAATGAGACTAAAAAGGAGGACAGGTGGTCCCTCACTTGCAAGAGTATTTCCAAGCAGCTCAGTTGAGACCGGAGTACTATATTCCAAGCAGTAATTATGACTCCATATGGAAGAGGATGATGCTAATGCAGGGTGCGTGTAGCCAAACTGTACAAAAAATAAAAATTTGGTCGCAGGAGTTACCTATGGAAAAACATAAAATGGTTTTAGGAGATATACTTGAGACTTTGAAAACCATAATGAACACAAAGGAATTGGTATTTTGGATATTTGAGACATAATCTACTGGGCTAGTGGAAACTTTATTTTAGGCATTCTTTAGCTATGTCAAGAATTTAAGTGGCAATGCTCAGATCTGCTCGGAGTTAGTGCAGAATGGCACAAAATACACTGAACCAACTGATATCGCCAACATCCTGGCAGACAGGTTCAGTGCAAACTTCACCCCCCTCCCACCCCCAAAAGAGCCAATAACCATACCAGAAGAATGTAGAGCCCCTGAAATCACAGAAACTCAGGTTAAAACAGCCCTCTTCAAAGCCAAAAACACAGCATCAGTGGGACCGGATGGTGTCCCAGGCTGCGTCCTACACGAGCTCAAAGACGAACTAACCCCTCACCTAAACACACTGTTCAAACTCAGCCTCTCCACAGGCTACATATCCATAGAATGGCACACAGCAATGGCTATTCTGCTCCACAAAGGTGGAGCCACAACAGACCCCGGGAACTATTGCCCTATAAAAGCCTGACTAGCTTGGTCCGCAAGGCTATGGAGCGCATCATCATGGAACTCATTAACAGAGACATTGGGAACCTCCAAACACTGGACCCTACCCAGTTCGGCTTTGTTAAGGGAAGATCATACCTCCTAAACCTGGTGGACTTCTTTGAGCCAGTTACCAAGGCTATAGATGAGGGAAAGGTGGTACACACAGCCTACCTAGGCCTCACAAAGACCCTCAACACCATTCCCCATTATGGTATTATAGACAAGCTCACCAGCCTGAACATAAACCCCTACGTCACAAGATGGGTTGCCAACTGGCTCATGGACAGAACCCACATGGTGAGAGTTGTGGGAGCTAGGTCCGACTCTAAACCGGTTACAAGTGGCATTCCCCAGGCCTCAGTCCTAGGACCCCTCCTATTCGGCACATACTTCTCAGAGGTACAGGCAAGCACAGGAGGACTATGGCTTTTCAATTTCACAGACGACTGCAAACTAGGGGCTATAATTGACTTTCCGGATGACACAGACATCCTACAAAAGGGTCTCACTGACACGGATACCTGGTGTCAAAATCATGGCCTCAAGCTAAATGCCAAAAAGTGCATAGTCATCCCATTTGGAAAAAACAAAGCACCCACACACTACCACATAGGCGGTAGTCCCCTAAATACGGAAAACGTAATAAGGGATCTGGGGACCCAAGTAGATAGTAATCTCTCCTTTGATAATCACATTCCCAAAGTGGTTAGAAAATCCTTCTATGTGGCCCACCTAATCACAAAAGGGTTCGCATCCAGATCAAAAGAGGACACTGTGCCCCTCTACTCATCACTCATCAGAACCATCATAGAGTACAATGCCCCATTTGGGATGTACCTTGCAAGACACGTGCAACAGCCGGAAAGACCACAGAAGTACCTCACCAAGAGGATCACTGGCCTCAAACAGATGCCCTATGCAGCTCGACTGAAGAAACTCCAGCTGTACTCAGTTGCATACCGCCTACTCAGAGGTGATCTCTGCCTGACATACAAGGCCATGTCCAACCCAGAATTGATGGACATGCTCCACCTAAAGGAAACCTTATCCCCTTGAGCCCCATGCTCTGGGGATCTAAACCTCACCACAACAATAAATAGGACGTGCTGGAGGGATAGATTCCTGTCCCAGAGACTTCCCATGCTTTGGAACAAGATTCCAATCTACATTAGGCAGAGCTCCTCGCTAACACTCTTCAAGAGAAACCTTGATGAGTGGATGGGAAACAGAAAGTTTACCCCGCGGATCACTTCAGTGGCTCTGCTGGACAGAGGCACAGGGAACTAATCTAAGGGGGCGGCGAAAGCCAACACATTCTGGCTAGGCTTATAAATGCCTTCAGGCAGATAGCCTAGTACCTACCTATGAAACTACTATCTTGAATGGGTGGTGGTGGTATGCAGAAGAACAAGTATTATATTGGGAGCAACTGAAAACAGGAAAGAAGAGGATGGAGTCAAGGGGAATTCAGAGAAAAAATAAGCCAAGAGCAAGGGATATACTGAAATACACAGGACTGTACAGAATGCTAGAATAGTTCAACCAGGAAAGAGAGAGAGAAATGAATTGTAGAGACCCAAGTTAGTTAAGATAATGACAGAAGCAAGTACTATGGAACAAATAATAAGAAATTAATTAGTAAACTATACGAAACTATGGTACGTTTGGTAAAATAAAGCAAAGAACTAAGCAAAGCTGGGTATGGCAAAGGATGATGGAAGAAACCATAATGGTGGAGCAGTAGTATGATATCTGAAGAGCTCCATATAAAGTGACTAAGTCAATGAGAATCAGAATATTTACATGGAAATCCTTATACAAGTATTTTCTACCCCAGATAGATTGTTCAGAATGTATCCAGGCTGAGTTCAAATTGTTGGAATGCCAAAAACTAGAGAGAAAGTGCATGCAGCTCTATCTAAAATATTTAAAAAGATTGGGGGTGGGTTAAGGCATTTGCTACTTTACTGTTAACAGACGCAAAAAAAGGTAATAACTCAAAAATAGAAAAGAACACAAGAATCAACAATAGAAATAATACAGATGATGAATAATATAAACATGGTGGTGTAAACATGGCCTCTAGATGATTGCCACTGCTGAAATGACACCTGGGGTGACCTCATGTGCAAAAATGAGAAAAAAGGGGTTGTGGCTGGATGTATAAAGGAAAGCGAAATGAATACAAACAGGCAACTGAGTAGACTGCACAAGAATAAATGGATGCATTGGGAACAATTGAAGTGGTAGGGGAGGGAAAGCCCTAACCGCAAGGAAGGGGTGACTATGTCCAGGGTAAGTAAACTGAGAAAGATTAGAAGTAGGTTAGGCTAAAAATACTAACATCGGACAAACTAAGGTTTGCCTCTGGGGTACTTATCTGCGTTAGGCTACGTGAACTGTACTGCATGTACAAACATCAGACCAAATTCAAAACTCTGTGCTTGGACTGGCAGCAAAGAAGCCCTGAAAATTTGGCTGTCATATGTCACTTATGTACCTTATGATTCAGACATAGGATACAAGTGTAAAGTATGGCTCATACAAGGGCCCAAGCTTTGCTATGCTGTCCAGACTTATAGCTATCCTGGACAGGATATCCTTATAGTAAGGTGTATTGCAACAGTGACTAAGGAAGGACATCCTCAGTTATCTAAAATGAAATAATAAAATAAGAGTCGATGTAACCTGTTTAAGGTGTGAGAAAACTGTGTGTGTGTGTGTGTGTGTGTGTGTGTGTGTGTGTGTGTGTGCGCGCACGTGTGTGCACACGCTCATCTGTGTCTGTCACAAGGGAAAACCACCTGCAAATAAATTTCAAAACAGGATCTGTGTATTCAAAATGGGAAAACAATCCTTTTCAAGGGAAATACTCCTTGTTTTTTCAAAAGAAGTGCTGCTTAGCAGACTTAATCCTTTGTAATGAAACATGCATTTTATACACAATCACCACCTGCTTTTGGTTTTGGGGACTGCTCCACATCTTTATAGTGTGTTACAGCTGTTTTTGTTGCATACATCTTACTGCTGATGTTATTAAATTTTGTCAATCATTAAGCAGTGCCTTCTAGTACAAATAAAGGTAAGGAAGTAGTTTACAATCATTTCACATGCAACAGCACTGGCAGGACTCAGGAAAGGACTCTTAGTAGGAAGCTTGGTTTTCTTTCTGTTAATAACTTGACTGATACCAGCTGGATCACTGCCATGGAAGACTGCGACCCCAGATGCTCTGCCTGCATCAGTCACTGTGACCTAGTTCTGAGCCAGATGAGGGTGACTTTCAAACTAGGTTACTGCTGCAATGACTGAGAAATTCTGTCAGCTCCTGGAAATGTTGAGACGGCAGACACCAGAAAAAGAATCCTCATCCAGTGATAAGGTGAAAGTAACTAATGGTCCAGACTTTGGCTTCACAATAGGGTAATGCTCTTGTCATACAATGTGATAACATATCTGCTATCTATACTACTTTTGTTCAACATACAGTCTCACCTAATCACCTAGAGAACTTGTCATTAAGTTCCACCCAAAAAAATAATCCACTCTAAACAAATGAATGGTTGACATAACTCTCCCCTCACTACAACTGCCAGCTATTCCTTAATCAACATACGGACAAAGGTAAGAACACATATGCATTCCAAATGGAATAATGACACATTCCAATGACTGGTCAAAGTACCATCAGTATCCTTACTATCTATAAATAGCGTGTTGGTCTGCAGTGAGGGGACTATGATCTGTTTGACTGTTTTGTAACAATGCATTTTCTCACTTTGACACTACAGCATGTGGTGTCAGTACAGAACAGCATTTTCATCCCATCAGCAAATGTTTTCAGCCCCTGCTTTTGTTAACAAAAAAAACACTTGTCAAATTATTGTCTTGATTAGAATCATGCCATTAGAATCATGCCATTAAAAGCAAACAGTAAATGTTAAACCTCTTTCACATATACCGAGGGAAAGTGTGAGGTACATCCATAGACTTTAATGGGCAAACTACCATGTGCACAGAGAAACACATACATTAAAGTCTATATATGCACCTCATGCTATCCTTATGGTAATGTAACCAGTGATTCATAATTTATTTGGGCTGTGGTTCAATAAAAAGTGCTTTGTATTAACAAAGCATCTCAAAGAAATAAGAAATCAGAATAATACAAATGCATCATGGCAACTTACTCAATAGATGCAATGCTGCATCCATAACTGTGAACAAAACACTTTTAACACCAAATTGCAGCAACAACAAATGTAACACATCAAGCCCAGAGATGGGGTAGCAGACAGACGCATCTGTATGTGAAAATGGTGCATAGTGACATCCCAGAGAAGTAAGGGAAAAAAGAGTAGAAACACACTGATCATATTCCCGAAAGGAAGTGTATCATTTAATACAGTAAACCAATTTCCATAGTAGTAATTCTCTGAAGCATGCCATCGATGTGACTGCAGACAGCTAAACATATAAAGTGGACATTCAAAGTATGAAAAAATACAACTTGACTTGTGTCACCACCAAGTTATTTTGATATGTACACAGCATTCTGACTGGCAAAACATATAAATGGGATAAATGGAATGAAGACTATGAGCGGACACATTTCTAAATGGTAAACAGAAATAACCGAGTGAAGTATTTAGTTTCTATATCTGGTTACGTAAATAAGCCATAGCACCCAACACTGCATACCTATTTTCCATGACACTCTTATGATACATACACAGCAGAATGAAACTTACTATCATTCAACAAACTTCCTGGAATCTTCATTAACATGTTTTACTTTCACAACAGGTGTATTTCATGTTTTATAGGTGTGTCAGGATCACCCTCACCAATATCCAAACTGCAACTGATCCTAATGAAAACTGAGCTCCATGTACCTTTATGAACCAACATCCTTCAGTCTAGGTAGTTAGGTATATGCTTTTCCAGCGTACTGTCATCACATTTACATATATTCAGCTCAGGACAGAGTACAGTTGTGTAAGAACTTGCTATAACAGTAGATGTCCTACTCATCACTGCTGCAGTATGTCACAGAGGTGGGATATCCTGCCAAGTGTAGCTGTACATCCGGCTAGCATAACAAAGCCTGGTGCCTTCCATGCATTATATGTTTGACATATAACCTAAGCCCAAAGGTGGTAGGTATATAAGGGATGTAAGAACATGAGAACCTGAGAGCTAACTTGCCCCAGGATAAAAAAAGGAACAGAAGGAAAGGCAACTATGTGTGTGTGTGTGTGTGTGTGTGTGTGTGTGTGTGTGTGTGTGTGTGTGTGTGTGTGTGCCCATCAAGAAAAGAGGAAAAGAAAACTTGCCCCTCAGCCAGAGGAAAAAGTTAAACAAAAAATGGGGAAGGAGGGAGAGATGAAATACAGCAACAGTAACTGGTGGAACATCTATTATTATGGTAAGTTCTTACACAGCTGTACTATGTCCTTCTAAGATCACTACTGCAGTATTCCTTACAATTGAGAGAGTACTAAAGCTACTGAATAGAGTGGGAGCAGGAAGAAGGAAATGAAAAAAAAAAAATCCACAATACCTTGGAAGATAGATCTGGCAAAATCTGCTCTGGCCATAGAAAACATATCCAACTTAAAGCGTACAGTAAAACTGCGAAGAGAAGACCAAGTAGCTGCTTCTACAATGAATCTTTTAACAAAGCCTTTGAAAAGACTGCAGAGAAGGCTACTGCTCTAGTAAAGTATTTCTGGTTGCACCCAGCATGTGGTGTCAATGATGACTTCTTCTGGCTCTTATCCAGTACAGCATTAAGTTCCCAAGGTTCAAACTTGGTTCCCCTTTTTATGCACGGTGTACATCTTGTCTCTAAGGAAGCTGATGGTAAAGAATAGTATTCTTTATCAGGCTCATGCTGGTGATATTTGCCTTTACTTCTCTCTTTTTCTCCAGAGATTGTGCTTCATTTTTCTTCTTTGGAAGACCGTATGGATACCATCCTAGACCGGATGCTAAGTAATGGATGAAATTAAATCCAGCTAGGACTGAAGCAATACCTAGGCAATGCTACTGTCAAGTCCATCAAACTATCCTGTTTTCATCATCAATTATCTAGAGTGGGAATCAGCTAGAATGTGTTTCTTGTGTTCATACTATGGGCAAAGGTCTCAAAGAATGGCTGACGCTTATGGAACAGATGTTGACTGTCATTCTGACACCTTACTTCCATTTGTACAGTATTCCCCATATCAGTCACTGTAATTCATCTTTACACTTGAGTATGGTGGTAAAGGCACTGTTGTTGTCCTGTCCAGACTGCTGCTTTATTCTTTATCTGAAGCATTCAAATGGTAATCTGGCCTGCCTGCAGTACGTAGAGAATTCTACTGCCAAGCTGTTCACTGGTACATCTGGAAAAGACATGTTATGTCCATGTTGCAGCATGTCTGATAGCTCCCAATTGCAAATGCACACCTATGTAATTGTCCTTACCCTCTCCTTCCATGTTCTGTGGAGTATGGCTCCTGCCTATCTGAAACATTAGCTGCTGCCCCATGTCTCTGAGAAACAACTCAGGATAACAGTTGCAAGACTACTGGCTGTTCTGAGGAAAAAATCTGGAAGTATATCCTTTTCTTGTGTTAGTACTCTGAAACCAGACACCATCCCTGACTGTGAGGAAAAAGTTTCATTTAGTTATTTACAGTTCCATTTCTTTTAGAAGGATGTACTGTGAACCAGGCATAGGCATTTGTACTAAGTTTTACATTTTAAACTTCTAAATACATTTTAGACCTGTACCACATTTTAAACAACTTATAACTAGTTAAATCATTTACTACTTCACTATTTTTAATTTTGTAGATGTTTGGATTAACAATCTACTCTGAATAATTCAAAGAAAAAGAATAAGAACAAGTTGGTGCCCATGGAAGTACCTCATTTATCACACCTTTCCTAAGGCACTGTTTGTCTAACTGCTCTATCCTTATACCTGCATCAGCTCCAGGACAGAAATTTGACTCTTCTGTGATTAATGCTCACAAATATGATCATAAAATAGAGCAAGAAACAATGGTCTGAAGCAAAGCTTTTCTCAACCAACAACTTTCAAAGCTGTCTGACACTTTGCTCTGCTACATTTTTACTGTTTGTGTAGCAGTGTGTAATAGTAAAACTGTCTGTAGTGTTTTCAAGCAGTTTTGTAGTGCTGCTGTGTGTGTGGCAACACAATCATTGCAAAAACTAAGGTTCCTACGTATGAATTTGCCATAACAAATCTGAAACTCTCTTGGGATGTAATCAGTGCACTCATTTTACTACAATTAAATTATCCAATATCTATGAAACAAGTACAGTGATTACAGTCAAAGATAAGTAGGATTTATTTAAGGAAAGAAGGGTAAAAAATGATAATTCCAAAATTCATTAAGGAGGAAATTCCAGAGAGGAGGGGAGGGGAGATTTTTTCAGGCAACGTCCATTCTGAAGAAGCAAATCCAGATGAGTCTGAGTAAGGGTAAAGGCACAGTTCCCTACAATGCACTTAATTTCTAGCAATATGACTGGATAGGGTGAGCTGTATTCTATACACATGAGTTTAAATATTAGCATTCTAAGATGCAATGATACTTGAGCTCTTACAGGTATCCAATGAACTTTTTGTAGGATGACATAATGATACTTTGTGAGAGGGGAGAACTGGATATACCAGCAGATGTATTAACTACAGTTTGCAATATGTGAGTGTTTTATTTGCTTTTACAAAGCACTTGTAGATTCCTTTTCCAGGTCTGAAGCAGGTTTTGTATTCTCCAGCAGCTCCTGAGCCCTCAGCCTTCCAACTCCCAGCCCATATAAGTTATGGTAGTATACCCATATAGCTAAGGATACTGCAGCAGTAATGATGGATGTATCACACACACATACTCACCAAATGTCACTCCCAAAATCAATTCCTTTCTTGTGAAATACATTCCATTTTTATCTCATCAAATCCTTTACACTTCATTTTGTTAAACTGCAGGCCAAATTTTAACAGCTTTTTAATACATATTGCAAACTCACCTATCCATCTTTTGTTATTTTACTAGAAGTAACTCATCTGCATATATTACACATAGTGGTAATATAACATTTCCTTCCACATTCTGTCTTATCTCTCTCATGTTATACACACGTCTGAACTACTACACTCATTACTAATACAAACAAGGACATACTCGTTGGACATTCCTGTTTTACTCCTCTATTAGTACTTATGTTTCTCAATCCATTCATTTATCAGAACTTGCACCCATGAATTTTCATAAAATTTCTTTATTACATTAATATTTTCTCCTATACCACATACTGCTAACATCTGACACATTGTTTCATGGCTCAATTTATCAAAGGCTTTAGCTACTTCACATTCCATCAGTCTTGCTTCTTTATTTTCTTTCAGTATAATCTCTGCTACTTCTTTCAGTATAATTAATATTTCTTTGACCTCTCTTCCTTTTATACCATATATCCTTTTTCGTACTACATCATCCAATATATTTTTAATCTTTTTTGTAATATTTGCATATTTTATAGTCAGTATTCTCTAATGTTACAGGCATCTTTTCTTTCATCCCTTTCCATATAAATTGTATTATTCCACCACATATGCCTTCTCCCATTACACCTTTGAATATGTATATTTTTAAAACTTTTCTTTCATCTTTATTTTTTCCTTAAAATACTCGTAGCTTATATCATCCAATCCTGGCAGTGATTAATTCTTACCTTCTTTTATCACTTTCTCTGTTTCTTCTGTTGTTTTATCTGCTGTTATATTATTTTCTATAAATAAAATGCTTTTTGAGGTGTTTTTTTTTTCACTTTTCATTCTTCTTGCCTATCAATTTCCTCTTTTTCATTGAGAAAATTCTTGACAATCTCCATAATATCTTCATTTGTATTTCTGTCTCCTTTGCCATCTAAGATAACATTTCAACCTTCCTTCTCTCATTTTTACTTATTTTTCTGAATAAAGGGAAATCTCTTCTTTATTTACTTTCAGATAAAAATATTTGCCTATATAACATATTTTTACTTTTTCTTCTTTTTATACATCTTGATTTTATTTCCATTATTTTATCAATTCTTTGTTATATTTCTATCTCACAACTCCATAACATTTCCCTGAACTTCATTTTATTTCTTTTTTAGCCTTCTTTCCACTTCTGAATATATTTTATACTTCTGCTTATACATTACCCACCAATGTGTTCAATTTTTATAACATGGTCTCATTGTCATATGGATTTTCTACAATATTTCTTTTTCTCTCTTATCATTTCCCTATGATCTGACATCTCTGCCATCTGTACCCTTCTGTTATTTCTTTCATGTCTTTAGAATAAATTATATAATCAATTTCAGTCTTAAAACTTCCCCTTCATATGTCCATTCTCTATTCTTTCCTACTTTTAGAAGTCCACATTTTCTTAATTATCTCTTAATATCTTGTTTTAGTTTTCCTGTTTCTTTCCACAGGGTACAATTATTTTTTTAACTTCTTCAAACTGTCTTCTCTCTGACATATTAGTATACTCATAAATTACTATTAATCTTTTACATTTTGGTCTCATTCTCTTAACACACATCTCTGCCCTTCCTGGTACTACTATTGTTTCATCTAGAGTTCTAATTTCTTCATATCTCATAAGAATTCCTATTTCAGAACAAGTCTCATTTCCTATCAACCAATTAATCTGCTCCCCATATATCTATCATGCAAAAAATATCCATTTTTATTTTTTACAAATTGCTACTACCACCAAACCTCTTATATAATTTCTAACGGTATTCACATTTAATGCTAACATTTTTACATTATCCTTTTACTTTTCTGTAAGTGTTTTACTTCCAGGTCTTATTTTATTTCTCTTAAGTCTCCCACCAAATTCACTATCTTGTTCTTCTCCTGTCTCCATTTCTCTCACTACTTCCTCTTTGCTTTCTAAAATTTATAAATTACAAGTCCATTCTCTTCCTGTATGTTAATAATCTCACTTGGAACTGCTCTTTCTTCTCCAAATAACTCTTCATTGTTTAACCTATCTTCAGTATCCCCTTCCCCATACCACATTATCTTTCAACATATTCTGTAGTGTTTTTTCTACTGTTTGTCTTCCTTCTTTATCTACTGTTTACATTTTTAATATGGGTCAGTTAAACCAGAAGTGTGCAAATTCTTTATATTTCCTACAAATAGGTTTACAGTATTTTGCTCCCCTTTCTAACCACATTGGCTGCGCGTTTGTTTGTTATAGGCTTGTGAAATATTTTGAATTTTCTCTTCTTTAACATCCATTATTACTAACAGTTCCCAAGCCTAGTCTATACATTTCTTTATTTGCATATTTTTTAACTTTATGTACTTTATTACTTGACGAAAAAAACAGTCTTAATTCATGCTCATCCATATCAGAAGCTCTAAACTGCTGATTTATTTCCTTTTTTAAGTTGCAATCCCAAGGTCTGAAATAAATAGTCTTCCCATGGTGCTACTGTATTTCTTTTTTCAGAATTAGTCATAAATTATTCTAGCATGTGAAAGTTTTCAAATGTCACTTCACTAAACTTTTCATCTCCCTAATGAATTAATACCCTTATGTCTTTAATATTTAATGTTTCTACAACTACTACTCATGTAGATATAGATCCCTGATAGCAAAGACCTTGCATTTTTGCTCCAAAACTAGTCAGAGTAGCCTCTCCCTCTGAAAAACAGAAATGCAGATATGACCCCCCCCCCCCGGCAAACAACCCACCCACAGCACCTAATTCAATTTTATCCCTTATTATTAAGTATAAAAAGGAAACAAATACCATAGAAGTAACTATAACTTAACAATAATGTCTCATCTGACAGAGAGTAGGAGGTTGAAAACTGCTATATTAAGCTAAGAAACAATGGTTTGTCATATCTAAGATACACTCAGTTATAAATTCATAAGTCCATAGGTAAGTACTAGGCAATCAGTATGAAGACCATTACAAGCCTAGCCAAAAAAAACTTGTGTGAAAACTCCTTCTAGCCTCAAAGAAAGCAAGACAAGACAAACCAGTGGAGAATTTGAGATTGGCCATCCAATTATCTAGGCTTACCTTGTATGTTCAGTTGCCACCAACTGCTGAAACAAACCTCAGAAGTCTTAAAGGGCAAGAGTGAAGCTGACAAAGGCAGTGATGGATGTAACACCATCTTCATAAAATTATCAATCATCCTGCAGTGCTAACCCATTGAAATAACTTAAATAATTTTACTAAACATACTGGGGCACTTAAAAACTTAAGTACAAAATATGTTGAAATTCTAAATCATAAAGTTTCAATAAACCTGAAAAAAATTAAACTTCAGGTATATTAAGTAAACCCTTTAAGCTTGCATAAACTTTCTCTTAGGTCAAAGAAAATGAATAAACTAAATCATATCAAAGAAATTATAACACATATAAATAATGGAAAAGAAAGCAGAACAGATATTAAAGGTATTTTTGAGGGCTTTAAAATAGTTTATGAAAATATAAATAATAAAACAAATAACATAGATGATGATATAGTTGAAATTTTTCTAAGGGAAAATGTAAATAATAAATTAACAAGTGGCCAAATAAAAAAATTGACAGACCATTCACTTTAACAGAAATACAAGATCAAATAAAAGGAGTTTAAAAATAATAATGCGCCGGGCTTAGATGGTCTTATAGCAAAACTATATAAAATAATCCTGGATGATGCAGTTAAAATATTAGATAAGGTCTATAGAGAAATAAAACAACTGCTTAGTCCCCTCATCATGGAAATATTCCCTTATATCACATACTTTAAAACAAGATAAGGATCCTACAAACTGTTTATCACTCACATACCTATTTCACTTTTAAATGTGGGCTATAAGATGTCCATGTCCATTTTAGCTAACAAAATTAATCTACTTATACCTAAACTAATCAACAGTGATCAAACTGGGTTTATTTTAAATAGACAAATACAGGACAATATAATATAGACACATACATTAACAGACTATGCAAACAAATATAAAGAAGAACTTTCTGTCATTAGTCTCGATTTAAATAAGGCCTTTGACTCTGTTAACTGGTTGTAGTTGTTTAAAACACTTAAAAGTGTATAATTTCTCACCTGAGCTAATTGCATTCATTTCTAAGTTATACAATAACTATTGTGCTTATGTTAGAATAGGTTTCTTTCTTTCTAATTCAATTAAATTACATAAAGGCAAAAAACAAGGTTGTCCATTATCACCTTTACTTTTTGCATTAGCTATATAACCCTTTGCTAATAGTATTAGATTCAATAAGAATATTGATGGTATCAAAATAAAATAAAATTTCAAACTAAAGATTCAACTCTTTGCTTATGATATTTTATTAACAATAGGAAATATAGAAAATTCATTAGAACAACTAATTCTATGAGCCAGTCTGAAGCAATCTCAAACTTAAGATTTACTCAATAAAACAAGTACATTATTAATTAATAAAAACATCATACAAAAAATATTCTAACTTCAACTGGAATAGCAATCAAATAAAATACCTTGGTATAGCCATTATGTCTAATACTAAAGAAATGATTCAAACAAATTTTCAACAGGTTATTGATAAACATCTAAATTTAGTCACAAACTGGAAAAAAATCTTCTTTACCATGGAAGAACGATTAATGCTTATTAAAATGGTAAGTCTCCCTAAAATAATAATTGTCTTACAATCTTTAATATTATCTCCTCCCAAAAATTCTATAGTTATGTCAAGAATCTACATGGCAATACTCAGATCTGCTCTGAGTTACAGCACAATGGCAATACATATACAAAACCAACTGATATTGACAACATATTGGCCGACAGGTTCAGTGCGAACTTTACCCCCCCCTTCACCCCCTAAAGGGCCTATCACAATACCTGAGGAATGCCAAATCCCTATTATCACAGCTACACAGGTAAAAACCGCACTGTCCAAAGCCAAGAATACAGCTTCCATGGGACCTGATAATATCCCTGGCTGTGTTCTACATGAATTACAAAGTGAACTGGCACCACACCTGAGTACCCTGTTCAATCACAGCCTCATTTCAGGCTTTGTTCCTACCGAATGGTGCACTGCTACGGTCATCCCACTCCACAAAGTGGGAGCGACTACAGACCCTGGGAACTACCGCCCCATTAGTCTGACAAGTCTGATATGGGGCGCATCATTACAGACCTTACAAATAAGGACATAGGGAATATCCAAACTCTGACCCCCATGCAGTTTGGGTTTGTGAAAGGTAGATCATGTCTGCTCAACCTGATAAACTTCTTCGAGTCTGTCACCAGAGCTGTGGATGAGGACAAGGTAGTTCACATAGCCTACCTAGATCTTGCCAAGGCCTTCGACACCATCCCTCACTCAGGAATCATAGCTAGACTCACTAAACTAGGCATAAACCCCTATGTCATAAGATGGGTTGTCAACTGGCTCACTGATAGAACCCACACTGTGAAAGTGGCAGACTCCAAATCTGACCAGTTACAAGTGGTGTCCATAGGGATTGGTCCTAGGTCCTCTCCTGTTTTGCATCGACTTCTCTGAAGTTCAAGCCAACACAAAGGGACTCTGGCTGACCACGTTCACAGATGACTGCAAACTGGGAGCCATTACTGATTCTCCAACTGATGTAGACATTGTATAAAAAGGCCTCACTGACACCAGTGACTGGTGCCAGAACCATGGCCTTAAGCTCAATGCCAAAAAGTGCACTGTCATTCCTTTTGGGAAAAATTTGGTGCCCATGAACTACCACATAGGCGACAGTCCACTAAACACCAAAGGTGTGATAAAAGACCTGGGGACACAGGTTGACAGCAACCACTCCTTTGACAACCACGTTGCCACTGTAGTCAGAAAGTCCTTCTATGTGGCACATCTCATTACAAAAGTTTCTCATCCAGGAAGAAAGAGGTCATAATCCCTCTCTACTTGTCCATCGTTAGACCTATTATAAAATACAACGACCCATTTGGTATGTACCTCACTAGACATCTACAACAACTGGAAAGGCCACTAAAATACCTCACTAAGAGGATCTTAGGCCTTAGACACATGCCCTATATGGACAAACTCAAAAAACTCCAGCTATACTCTGTCTCGTATCGCCTACTTAGAGGCGATCTCTGCTTGACCTACAAAGCCAAGTCTAACCCAGAGCTGCTAGACATGCTACACCTAAAGAAATCCCAATCCCTCCATGCCACAAGCTCCAAGGACCTAAACCTCATTACCACAATAAACAGAACATGCTGGAGGGACAGGTTCCTAACCCACAGACTTCCCATACTCTGGAACAAACTTCCCATTCACGTCAAGCATAGCACTTCACTGGCCCTCTTTAAGAGAAATCTTGAGTGGATGGGCAATAGGAAGTTCACCCCGGGGATCACTTCAGTGGCCTTGCTTGACAGGGGCACTGGGAAATAACTTTGGGTGGCATGATGCCAGGGAATCTTCTTGGGCTAGAATTACATAGGCTCCAGGGCCGTTAGCCTAGTACACACCTATGACTCTATGCTGAAGAAGATAAATAGTATTCTACTTATATTTTTTGGCATCATAATAAACCAAGAGTTCCCTTTGACTGGCACAGAAAAGGTTGGGATAATGGTGGAAAATGATTCACTGATATTTAATTGTATGCTACTTCAACAATTGGAAAAAAGTTATAGTGTTGTTGATAAATTCAACTTATGATTCAAAACAGAAACAAATACATCAAGAAATATAATTAGCAAATAACAAACATATCTCAACCACCCATAAACAATAGTACCTAATAGTTAAATCTAGTTATTAAAAGATTTTTGTGTAAATGGTATTATACCCACTTCTCAAATTCCCTATTTAGATAATATCATTTCCTCTTTCTAAAAGTTCACATATTCTAACCATTGTATTAAAGACTTAATATTTTCCTATGTTTCCAACTGCAAATACAAATGACTGCTTAAAAAATCATAACTTCAACAAAATGCTAGCATTGAAACAACAAAGTAATTTAATTTATTGGCATCGATTCTTACATGGAACTGATTATATATATATATATATATATATATATATATATATATATATATATACGGGATACCTTTAGTTTATGGAACGCCCACTTCACCGACACTAACTTTGCCGACACGTCACATTACCGACAAATGGAAAGCCGAAGTTTCCCACACAATAAGTAACCATTTGGCCATCTACCTGAACTTTGCCCCTTACCCCCACGGTATTACGTTTTTGGAGTTGGTATATTTATCAAGGGAGGTGTGGGGGGGCATAGTCCCCCACATCAGCGGGTTTGTTTTATTGGTAGTTCCTGAAGTTGGGATGGCCAAACGTTTACTTACCATGCGGGAAACGTCAGCTTTCCATTTATCGATAATGTGACGTGTCGGTGGAGTGGGCATTCGATAAACTAAAGGTAACCCATATATATATATATATATATATATATATATATATATATATATATATATATATATATATAAGGTCCAAATACAATCAAGATTCCGAGAAATGGTTAATTTTACAAATATTTAGCGACTTTGTGAACACATAGGTAAATAAGATATTTAACCTAGAAAATAAATAGTTTCCCAAATTACTGGAATTTTTTATAAATATCAATAATAATACAATGAAGAATAAGTCATACTGTCACAAAATTATAACAATCTTAAGTTAGATTTCACATATTTAGACAATTCCTATTGGGACTACTCCTCAAAAATTAATAATGAAGACTTCTATGAGGAATACAAAAATTAATATTAAAATCTGCAGATAAAACTACATTGTCATAATATTGGAAAATGTTCACTTGGAAATTTTTACACAGAGCTTTTGTCACTCCTAACAAAATTACAATTATGTATAAATCAAACAGAATTAAATGCTGGAGATGTGATTCTGAAATAATAGCTGATTGGACACACATGGTATATGAATGTGAAGTCACCTCCCCTTTTTGGAAATAAATTAACTTTATTCAAGCTCTACGGTCAGAAAGATGTAATATTTTTAAATGTTTAGATGTTATGTGATCCTATCTCGCCTACATTCTGACTGATGGGTTCGGAGCCGATCCCTCGGCTCCAACTCGGCACGCTTATGCTATAGAGCGAGGCCTCTAATTGGCTGAGCTATCTTTATCCCAGGATGCACCACCACTAATCCCCCAGATCTCGTTTGCCGCTTACAGAGCTTGGACGTGGTCTCAACATTGGCTGGGCTAAGTACTATTTATTAGGCTTTTTCCTGTCAGTATTTGCTTCATTTAAACCCAAAAGCTGTTTTAACGGCTATTCTTTGTGTACGAGTGTTTTTTGTGAAATTTGATTGAGATTTTCGTGTTTTTTTTCCTGTCAGAGAAGGTTCCCGTTTAAGTTAGAGGGGCCTTCCCCTGTGGTTTCTACTACCTTAGTGGTTGTCTGTGGGTCAAGTACTCGTTTAAGTTAGAGGGTCTTGACCCTCTTTTTCTCCCTTTCTCTTTCTCTTTGAACGGTCTTGTTTAAAAAAAAAAAAAAAAAAAAAAAGTTCTTTAGTTTAAATATTTAACACTAATCTAGTGGTATATATATTTTTTTCTTGTGTGTCAAACCCTTTGTTTGTTTAGTTGTGGTTATCTGTATTTTAGCCTGATTATGTCTAAAGAACATAAACCCTCCGGGTTTAAAACATGCACGAGGTGTGGCTTCAAAATGTCCATAACGGACGACCACTCCTCGTGCGTCTATTGTCTAGGTGCTAAACATCTGCAAGAATCGTGCAGTGTATGCCATGCGTTCTCTTCCAGAGTCCTCCAGGAGAGGAAAAACAAATTAATCCTCAAAGGATTAATCAAGCCTTCCTTCGAGGAGGCTTTATCTTCCTCTCCGTCTCCTTCAAAAAAGAGGACCAGTCAGTCGGAACCGACCGCTAAGAAAACTAAGCAGACTTCTCCATCGGCTCCACGGACTTCGGAGCCGAGGTCGGAACGGTCTGCCTCGATGCCTCCAGCCTCGACCCCTCTGGTTTCGGAGCCGAGGTCTGGGGCATCGAGAGGCGGGTCACCCTCATCGGCTCCACTGATATTGGAGCCGATAAGGGTTATCGGCTCAGACTCTTCCCCCTCGGAGCCGAAGTCCTTATCAGCACCGAGGGAAATTTCCTTGAAAGTTTCCTCGGAGCCAATAATTGTTGAGTCATTTCGGAGCCGGTCCCCGAGCCCTTCGGAGCCGATGGAGAAATCGGTTCGGGCCCGATCGGTATCCTCGAGATCATCCAAGATGTCTGATTCGGACATCGACAGGGTGCTCCTTCGACTCTTCCAGTCTCCGGTGTTCCAAAAGATGGTTTCGGCTCCACCCATTTGGCTTCGGAGCCGGTGGTCCACTCCCCTACTGTATTTCCTCCTCCAACAGCTTCGGCACCGTTGGAGCAGGTGCTGGTGGAACCAGTGGAGGTGTTAGGGTCGGGCCCGACCCTTGCTCCGACTCTGGCTCTTGGGAGTTCAGTGCACGGACTTCTTCCTTCGGCCCTGGGGGGGAGGCTTCGGGATTGATGCTTTCGGTCCCAAGTCTCCCTCTTGGTGCGTCGGCGGCGGGAGTACCGTCTACTGTCGTGGCCACGGAGGGGGGACCCTCCCAGGATTCTGGTGGTCCCGCCTTCAGGGCTATGAGGAGTGCTTTAGCCAAATCTTCCTTGGCTACCTCCACAGTTTCCCCAGCTCCTTCCCTACATTTGGAGACTGGGTCGTTGGCAGTCCCCCTGTCCGTAGACAGCGGAGCCCCTGGGCCTCAGGTTACCCCCGCTGGGGTTTCTCCTCCTCCTGGAGGTCCTTCTGAAGCCTCTTCGGAAGAACCTCCCAGGAAGAGAACGTGCAAGAGGAAGCATGTTGACTCCCCTGATGAGTCTCTGACATCTGACACTGATCTCGATGATGCAGAGGGGTCCCCCAAGTCGTCCTCGGATGATGTCTCCTTTGCAGACATCCTGGAAGCCCTAAAACAACGAGGCGGCTGGCAGTCCAAACCTCCCTCTGCTGATGAGTCGGTGTTCCTGAAGGCCTTCGGGGCTCAGCCCTCCGCCTCCTGGGTGTCTCCGCCCTTCGACGAGCTCTTGGATTTGATCTGTCGAAGGGCGTGGGAACACCCAGACTCTGTGGAACCGGTGCCCGCTCGTCCGAACAAATTTCTCTCGGCGCCCCCGGATAGAGAGTTCCTTACTAAATGTGTGGCTGTAGATGCTATGGTGGTGGCATCTGCTACCCAGCAAGATGTAGCAGAGGCTTCTACATCTGTCCATCCTCCTAATAAGGAGTCTAGGAGCATGGATCGGTACGGTAAGCACACCCTTAGTTCAGCGGCCTTTACACTGAGGTCTTTGAACTACCTGACGCACTTTACGAGATTTCAGAGGGATCTGATTAAGGAGCTATCCGATACCCTCTTGGGTAACCTGCCTGAGGAGCTGGCCCAGACAGTTGGATCTCAGCTGGCTACAATGTCGTCCATTTCGAACTCGTCCATGAGGCTCATTTCGTATGCGGCGAAGGGCGAGTAGAGCGGGTACAGGCATTGCTCTCGGAGACAAGCCTGGCTCCGCCTGTGCCATTCAGCGGAGGCCTTTAAGTCTTCATTTGCCGACGCCTTTGATGGGTCCTCCCTGTTTGGACCCAAGGTAAAAGACACACTTACCCGCTGTGAACAGGAGGGTAAGACTCTGACTGCCGTAGGGGCACGATTTTCCACTCCCTTTCGGCCTTATCCCAAGGCTAAAAGAGGAGGGAAAATGTGGTTCCGTAGATCTCAGAAGTCTTACCCCTCTCAGCAGGAAGGTTCCCCCTCCAGAGGCAGAGGAGGGGAAATTCATCGAAGACGCCGTCCCAGAGGCGGCAGAGGCCCTCGCAACACTGGAGACCGCGAGTCCTTTCGTGGCTCTTCAGCTTTCCATAGTCCCTGAGGGATTGCCCGGCTGTGCTGCTCCGGAGCCAGTCGGGGGTCGTTTCTCGAAGCACCTGAAGGCCTGGGAAGGGATCACTCAGGACCGATGGGTGCTTTGGATGATCGCCGGAGGTTACTCCATCCCATTCTCTCACCCCCTCAGTCCAAAAAAATCCCGGACCCGCCACCCAGTCAACGGGATACCGCAGCCTCAGAAATTCCAAAGCTGCTGCAAAAAGGAGTCATCCAACTGGTCCCCGCAGACCAGATCGGATTAGGGACTTACTCAAGATTCTTTTTGGTGCCAAAAAAGACCGGGGACTTGAGGCCCATTTTGGACCTAAGCATTCTGAACCGTTCAGTCAGGAAGTCCAAGTTCCGAATGGTCACTCTACAAACCATTCTCCCATTGTTGGAGAAGGGTGTTTGGATGTGCTCCATAGATCTCAAGGACGCGTATTATCATATCAGGATACATCAAACGTCCAGGAGACATCTGCGCTTCAGCCTAGGAGGCAGTCATTTTCAGTTCCGTGCGCTGCCCTTTGGTCTCACCACAGCCCCCAGGGTGTTCACCAAATGCTTGGCAGTAGTGACTGCTCACCTGAGAAGTCTAGGATTCCAGGTGTTTCCGTACCTAGACGACTGGCTCCTAACTGCCACCTCCAAGCATCTACTTCTGCGGAGCCTACAAGCCACTATATCACTGGGCAATTCCCTTGGAATCACCTTCAATTGGCCAAAGTCTGTGTTGCGGCCATCTCAAAGAATAAGATTCATAGGGGTAGACATAGATTCAAACCAGATGCGGGTCTATCTACCTACAGACAGAATTCAAACCATTCAAAATCAAGTTCGAGCCTTACTCCCCAATGGCACCTGGAAGAGACTCCTCTTCATATCAACATCCTAGAAATGAGAGCAGTACTCCTGTCCCTTCAAGCCCTTCACGATTATCTCCCTCAGGGCGTAATTGCTGTTCACTCAGACATGTCAGTTGTCTGGTACCTGAACAAACAGGGAGGGACCAGATCCTATCCTCTTTGCAGAGAAGCCATGAGAGTTTGGGAATGGGCAGTCTCGACCAAACGCTTCCTAGTGGCTACTCACATACCGGGCAAGTCCAATGTCATAGCCGACAGATTGAGCAGAACCATCCTCTCTCCTCACGAATGGTCTCTGAATATGACAGTTGCAAGGCAGATTTTCAGCGAATGGGGAGTTCCATGTTGCGACCTCTTCGCGACTCCTCTGAATGCGAAGTGCAAAGAATTTTTCTCCCTAACCCCGGCTCCGGGGAAGAGCCCCATGGACACATTAGTCCATCCTTGGCCCACCGGCCTGCTTTACGCCTTCCCTCCAGTTCCTTTCCTCCCCAGGGTGATTCAAAAGGCATCTCTCTTAGGGAGCAAGATGATCTTAATTGCTCCTTACTGGCCTCGTCAAGTGTGGTTTCCCTATCTTCAGAAACATGCTCTGGAAGGTCCATGGTTCCTGGACCAGGTCCCAGACCTACTGATTCATCAGTCGGGACTATTACACCAGTCCCTACACACCTTAAAATTGACGGCCTGGCTCCTCCTCTTCCGACGATAGTCAGGAGTCATACACTGGATCCAGATGTTGTGCACATATTATCTTCAGCCCACAAGTCTGCTACAAAGAAACTGTATTCTAGCAAATGGAAAAGGTTTGCTATTTGGGCTCAACTCCGGGGCCTGGACCCCATTTCTACTTCCGTGGCAGAAGTACTAAAATTTCTGACCTCTCTTTTCAATCAAGGCTCTTCAGTTTCTACCATCAAAGTACAATTGGCAGCAATTTCTAATTTTCATGAATCCATAGACCCACCTTTAATGAGCAACAGATTGTGTAAGACCTTCTTGAAAGGTGCTGCTCTATTAAGACCTCCGATTTCTCATCCTGCAACTCCATGGGATCTCGATATAGTGTTGCGTGCCTTGACTTCTTTTCCCTTAGAACCGGCAGCTACCTGTGATCTAAAGTTTCTATCATGGAAGACAGCCTTTCTAGTGGCGATTACTTCAGCCAGAAGGGTTTCAGAGCTTCAAGCTTTGTCAGTAAAACCCCCGTACTTGGTTTTTCATACAGAGTATCCCTCAGACCAAATCCTTCTTTTGTTCCTAAAGTTTGTTCTACTTTATGCTTGCAACAATCGTTAGAGCTTCCAGTTTTTTTCCCAAAATACTCTAATAGAGCGGAGTTTATATTCCACACACTAGATGTCCACAGACAGTTACGTTTTTATTTAGATAGGACCAAACAAACAAGGAAAAAAGATCAGTTGTTTGTATCCTTTGCAGAAAACAAATTGGGCAACGCTGTCACAAAGGTCACTATTGCCAAATGGATCAGGGACTGTATTACTCAAGCTTATATTTATTCTAACAAAGAGCTTACCACCTCTGTCAAGGCTCATTCTACAAGGGCTATGGCTACTTGGTAGCATTTCATTCTAAGCTTGCTATTGGTGACATTTGTGCTGCGGCTACATGGTCTTCCCGCACACCTTCATTTCCCACTACAAATTAGATGTGGCATCTAGAGGACGAGCTTCATTTGGTTCCACAGTGCTCAGGAGTGTTTTCCAATGAGCCACCCGGGATTTAGGTTCTAGGGACGCTGTCCCATCAGTCAGAATGTAGGCGAGATAGGATCACATAACATCTTTTAGTTATGTACTCACCATAACTTCAGATGTTTGGGATCCATCTCGCCTACATTCCTAATAACCCACCCTCCTTCCCCCTTCCTTGGAGATCAGAGGATATCAGAAGGTCCTAATCCTGTTGTTTCATCTTGAAACATCTAACAATGTTATATAAACAAGTTGTGCATGTGTGCATGAATGCGGACAAACAAGATCTGGGGGATTAGTGGTGGTGCATCCTGGGATAAAGATAGCTCAGCCAATTAGAGGCCTCGCTCTATAGCATAAGCGTGCCGAGTCGGAGCCGAGGGATCGGCTCCGAACCCATCAGTCAGAATGTAGGCGAGATGGATCCCAAACATCTGAAGTTATGGTGAGTACATAACTAAAAGTTTTATTTAATGCTCCAATTCCAGAGATAATTCCAAAAATCCAAGTGCCCCTTCTTTGGTCTATTCTTGCTATAACCAGAAAAATAATTACTAAAAACTGGAAAAGTAAAGTTACCCCCTGTAGTGTTGAATTTATTAGTATGGCAAAAAATATTTGCACTAGTGAACTGCATACTATGAAGATGAAAACTTCTAATATTGCACATTCATATAAATCTTAGCTTAAACCTAAAGACTTGCTTGAAAACATATTAATTGCTGTTGTGTGATGTATAACTTTGATGTACTGATCAGCTGGGGACCTATGTAAATAGTTATTTGTCTGTTTTATACCTGATTTGTTTATTTATTGTTTAACCCCCTCCCCCACCATAAAAAAATACTGGGGGAATCAGACCTTGCTCAGAAGTGAAAAGGAAAATTGTATCTCTTATCATCAATGCCATATTAACTTGTCTCATGACAGTTCAGAATATAAAAAATGTATCGCCAAACTAGACAGCTGTCACAGAGCAGCTTACAGTATAAAAATTAAGATCTATTCACACTAGCAAGTACATTACAGGCATTAAGAACCATATTCCATTACATACACTATTGGAAAATAGCAAGCTCTACAGCACTTCACTGACAAGGGTGACCAAGGTAGGTATAAGTTTACAGAATGAAAAGAAAATATTTAATCATATAGTGAAGGTAGGTGGTCGCAGCATGTGACCTTGGGCCAGATAACTCCTCTGTTAATAAAAGATCTACAAAATAACTCAGATCTTAGCAAAAGTAAAGCGTAGATCAACATTCAGAAACACACCAGCCCCCGCCTATATAGATGCCCCAGCACAAATGATTTGAAAGTCTACATTAATCCATATGTGGTTTTGCCAACATCAGTTGCCTGAAGACAAGCTGAAAAGGGATTAAAAAATAACTCTATTAGATCAACTTTCATTCTTCTTCCATTAGAATTGCATTGTGAGCTACTAATCAGATGGAATACATCAGCCATCGGGTTCTTTCAGCTTTGAAGACTCAGATCCTTTGGAAATGTTTTTTTTCTCTTATATGTAGCTCACAACTACAAAGTTCAATCCAAAAATCTTTAGTTTCTCCCTGAAACATCACCCAAAGCTTTGTTGAAAATATACCAAGGTCACCCCTATCTACTCAGAGTTTTCAACAGTTTTAAAGCAGGTAGTAAGACCTTTCTCTTTCTCATTGTACCAGTCACAAAATTATTACCAAAGAGGCTTAACCCTGTCACCGTAAGGGAAAGTGAGGCTATGCAGCTGATAAAACTTTTATTTTTATCATGGGTCACAAAATTATTACCAAAGAGGCTTAACCCTGTCACCGTAAGGGAAAGTGAGGCTATGCAGCTGATAAAACTTTTATTTTTATCATGGCAACACAGCAGGTCTATAAATGATAGCTCTGGTGTTAAGTTAGGGTAAAATATTGGTTCCTGAAAGGAATGATGGATCATCTCAGACCGTAATGCAGAAATAACAAAATGCAATAATTCTGCCTTTCTGTGTTATCAGGCACTCAAAAAATGTGTATGTTTCTGTAATGAAGACTGTTCTTCCAAGTCTTCAGACTTCTAAAGAGAACTATTATGTTCTGGTACAAAGTACAGCTGATATCACCAGCTGCTGTAACTGACCTCATTACTCCAGTATCAACTTTTCTAGCAAGGTTTTGATACCAAAGTTGCACTGTGGCTTTCTAAAGACTCCAAATCAAAAATCAGCCACAGAAACAAAGCATGGGCTTTATGTCGTATTACAAAAGCCCCCCTAGATCAAACTAAATATTGGCAGCTAAGGAATGAGACTAAAAATCCAATTTACTAGATAAAAAAAAAACTACTACTGTAATCTTCAACAAAAAAATCAAAACAACCCTCAGAAGTTCTGGACAGGTATAAATAAAATATTACACCCAGGACAAACCACCACTTCAACCCCTGCAGCCAATATTGATAAACCACCTGTGGAAGTTTCAAACACCTTCAATAGTTTCTTCACTGAGACTATCCAAGCCCTAGTGAGCCAGCTACCTCCAAGATGCCCTGGCTCAGAATCCGCCACTCCCAGTAGCCAACTCTCCTTTAGCTTCCAGCCGGTTGCTACATCACTTATCCATGCCCTAATCAAAAAATTAAAACCCACCATACTATCAGCTGATCTTCTCCCCGCTGAGTATCTACAAAAAGCTGCTGATGCCATAGCATACCCCATCTCCATACTAATTAATCGAACCATAGCAGAAGTCACCATCCCCTCCATCTGGAAAATATCTCATGTGATATCACTCCACAAAGGTGGCAGCTCCACTGAACTGTCTAATTTCAGACCAATAACTATACTGTTACCAATGGCTAAAATCATGGAAAAATGTATCCAAAGACAACTGCTACACCACCTAATTCAGAACAATCTCTTGGCAAACTCTCAGCATGGCTTCAGGCCTCATCGCAGTACCACTTCAGCCTTCTCTAACGCCATAAACTATAACCATAACAATAATAAATTATCCTCAGCCTTCTTCTTGGATCTCTCCAAGACTTTTGATATGGTTGATCACCAGCTACGAATCTACACCCTGAAAACAATTTGCCTAGATAATAAAGCTCTTTAATGGTTCCAATCTTATCTGAGTGGTACACAACAGGCCATCCTATGGCAGAACAAACTATCTAACCTCCTACCTAATACCCTGGGAGTCCCCCGGGGTTCTATACTAGGACCTCTTCTGTTTTTCATTTTCATTAATGACCTCTACACAGTCATCCCAATTGCTAACTATATTCAATATGCAGATGACTCCACTCTGATTTGCTCTGCTACATCCCAGTCAGATCTGTGGACAACAACCTAGAAAACTTTTTAACATAGTTAAAAACTGGCTTTCTGATCATCATCTGATCTTCAACTCCAATAAAACAAAGTTGCTACTTTTCTGACCTACTCCTAGGTTCACTGCATTATCCTTTTCCATAAAATCTAACAATGACACCACAATCTCCCCAGACACCTATACAAAACTCCTAGGCATTACCGTAGATAATAATCTTAAATTTGATATGGACATCAACCAAACTATCAAAACCATCAATAAAATCTTGGGTCACTATACAAGATTAAACCCTTCCTAATCCCACTAGCTAGGACTGCCACTGAATGCTCTCATCTACTCTCGACTCTTCTCTACACATCCCCTTTACTCACCAACTTAAGCAAATCTGATCTTAACAAACTCTCTAGCTGCTACAATCACAATGTCAGATTTGCCACCGGGATGCCTTTCAGGACACACCACTGTAACAACCTAAACTATCTTGGGTGGTTAGAACTGCCCAGCCTAATTCAGTACAACCAACTTATAGTGACACATAAAGTACTTAACCAACCTGACAATACACCTGCACTTAAAAACATTATTAACTCCTACAACAATCTCAGAGCTCTTCGCTCTTCCTATAGATTGCTAGTTCAAACTGTCAAAACTAATAATTCAGCTGGAGTCTCTCTCTTTGCCAACTATGTAGGTAGAAAGTACAGTTGTGTACACTTACCATAAATGTAGATGTTCGAGTGTCTTCACTGTTGCAGTCATCACTGTAGGGTTCTTCCTGCCGCCAGGCAGCCCTCGGTCAGCCAGAATCCCAAAGTCTGGGTCCGGCGTCGGCTGTTCAGTCATGCTCCCTGACGTCTGAGCGCCAGGAGTACAAAGCTGCCAGCCGACGCCATGTTCTCCAGTTTTTCTTGCCCCAGATGTCAGGTGCTCAAAAGTGAAGGCTAATAGTAAAACAAAAATGTAACATACAACAAACCCCAATACCCTGTAGCAAATACACCTCAGAAGAAGGGTGAAGTAGGAAACCACACTAATGAAAGTATAAGAGGGGACAGAAGGGTGGGTAACCCAGACTGCAACAGTGAAGACACTCGAACATCTACATTTATGGTAAGTGTACACAACTGTACTATGTTCATCGTGTTTCACTGTTGCAGTCATCACTGTAGGGTTGAATCCCATAGCTGAGATAAAGGGTGGTGGTTATAGAGTAGAAGGGGCGGCTAGAAGGCCCTGCAAGACTGCAGAAGCAAAGCCTGCCCTAGACTTAGAGTAAAGAGGGAGATTATAGTGCTTAGAGAAACTATGCACTGAACTCCAAGTTGCAGCTTCCAAAATATCTTTGGTAGGTACTCCCCTGAGAAAGGCAGCTGAAGTAGCAGCAGCTCTGGTAGAGTGAGTCCTAATTTTTCCTGGGATTTGCTTTCCATGACGAGAGTAACAAAATCTGATTCCATGAGCAATCCATTTAGAAATGGTCTGTTTTGAAATAGCTTTGCCTTGGGAATTTGTTGCATAAGAAACAAACAGTTGCTGTGTTTTCCTGATATCCTTGGTTCTGTCCAGGTAAAAACGAAGTTGCCTGTGTACATCCAACCACTTTAGGCATGAAAGTAGGATTAGTCCTTAAAGATACCCTATCTTGGTGAAAAATAATATAAGGTTCCACAGCCATGAGTGCTTGTAACTCCGAGACTCTCCTGGCTGAAGTCAAAGCCAGTAGGACAGCTGTCTTCCATGATAAATACTTAATATCAGATGTGGCAGCAGGCTGACAAGGAGGCAGAGTGAGTTTTTCCAGAACATAGTTGAGGTCCCAGGCAGGTATGGGGGGTGCCCTAGGGGGCCTTAAATTATTTGCTCCTCTGAGATATTGTTTCAGAAGTGGATGGGAAAAGATTGGAGGATCTGTATTGTAATGTGCAGAGATAGCTGAGGCATGCATTTTTATGGAGGAGAAGGATAAATCCTTATGTAGCATGTCTGTCAGGTAAAGTAAAATCAGTGGGATATTAGGAATGAGAGGATCCGAATCCTGAGCATGCATCCAGGTGCAAAATGTCTTCCATTTACCTGCATAAGATTTTCTAGTGCTAGGCCATCTGGCTTTTAAGATGACATCCATGACCTGTTTGGGAAGGGTAGGATTAATCATAGACCCTGAATTCGCCAGGCTGCCAGGCTGAGAGTTTTGATATGAGAGTGCAGAACCTGGCCCTGGTGTTGGGACAAAAGATTTGGAATCTGAGGTAAAATCCAAGGAGGCTCCTGGGATAGATTCATCAGTGTTGAGTACCAAAATTGACGAGGCCAATTTGGGGCCAGTAAAATCATCTTGGGTTTGTCCTGCTTGATCTTTAATAACACCCGTGGAAGAAGAGGTAGTGGAGGAAAGCCATACTCCGAGAGGTTTCTCCAACTGAATGAAAGTGCATCCACTTTCCATGCTAGTTTGTGAAATGTCCTTGTGCAAAAACTCTGTAACTGGTGGTTGAGGGGGGATGCAAATAGATCTATGTCTGGGCAGCCCCAGGCTTCTGTAATCATCTTGAATATTTGGGTGTCTAGCATCCACTCGTGTGGATCTGACAGGTTCCTGCTCAGGCTGTCTGCCAGAATATTTTGTTTCCCTGGCAGGAACTGAGCTTGTAGATCCACTTTGCAAGCTAGAGCTGTGTTCCACAGAGTCATGGCTAGTCTGCAAAGGGGGTAGGAGTGTGAACCCCCTTGCTTGTTTATGTACCACATAACTGTGGTGTTGTCTGTCCATATCAGTAGTTGTCCTGGTTGTAGAAGATCCCTGAAAGCCAAGAGGGCATTCTGTACAGCTAACATCTCTTTTAAATTGATATGTAGGCACTTCTGATCCTCTGTCCAAAAACCTTGCAGGCCTTTCCCCTGCAAGTGGGCTCCCCATGCGTAATCTGAGGCATCCGTGGTTAACACTTGGCTGGCTGGAGGCAGACTGAAGGCTTTCCCTTTGTTGTGAAGACATGTCATGGTCCACCAATGGAATTCCTTTTGTAGGCAAGGCAAGACAGCAATCTGTGTGTCTAGACTGTGGCAATGCTGGGACCATACACTTTTTAGGTACCATTGTATTTTTCTCATATGTAGTCTTGTATTTGGGATGCAGGAGGCCATGTAACCCAAAGCCTGCAGGAATTTCCTTGCAGTTAGCTGAGACATTAATGCCATGGTTTTGAAAGTTGAAGCCAGCTGTAGTTGTTTTTTGGATGTCAGGAATGCCATCTGGGTTGTTGTGTTTAGAAGAGCACCCAGAAAAGTTATCTGTTGTGTGGGTGTCAAATTTGACTTTTTTATGTTCACAGTGAATCCCAGGTACTTGAGTAGATTTTGAACAAATTCCAGGTGCTGGAGTAAGACATCCTTGCTGTCTGCTTGAATAAGGCAGTCGTCCAGATAAGGGTAAATTTGAATTCCCTTGAGTCTGCAATAAGCTACTACTGGTGCCAGGCACTTGGTAAAGACCCTGGGCGCAGTAGACAAGCCAAAGGGCAGCGCAGAGAATTGGTAATGTTTTGAGCCGGCCTTGAACCTGGGGTATTTTCTGCACTCCTGTCTGATAGGGATGTGTAGGTAAGCCCCCTTTAAATCCAATGCCACCATCCATGCATTTTTGCTCAACATTGGCAGGAGCTGCTGCAGAGTAAACATCTTGAACTTTGGTATCTCCAGGAAAGTATTTAAGACTGACAGACCCAGGATGGGTCTCCATGAATTTTGTTTTCTGGGAACTAGAAAGAGCCTTGAGTAAAAGCCTTGCCCCATCTCTGATTGTGGAACCAGTTCTATGGCCCTCATAGCCATGAGGGATCCCACCTGGTTTAATGCCTCTGCCCATTGGTGTTTTGGTAGGTCTGGCCATCCGTTTGGCCTTGGCAAGGTATGAAAGTGGAATTTGTAACCTCTTGAAACTAGATCCAGAACCCACTTGTCTTGGGTTATGTAAGTCCAATTTTGTTGAAAAAGAGAGAATTTTCCTCCTAGAGGGGCTTCCAGGAGTGAAGTTCCTGGAGCCATGCAGGGGGAGTCATTGAGCCTGTTTTCTATAAGATTGAGGTCTGTCCTCTCCACCCCTGGGGGTGGAAGCACTCCACTGTCTAGGTCTGTAAGAGGTCTGTGCTTGGGTCCTCCCTCTGGAACACCTATATCTACCTCTCTGAGGCCTGTCCGAGCTGGGAAACGACCAATTTTTAGTTGGCCAATTTCTGCTAAATCTTGGGGGCTGAACTTGTAAGAATTCCTTAACCGTTTGCATGGATTTTGCCTTATCCTCCATTTTCTATATCATCTCTTCAGCCTTAGACCCAAACAAATCATTATGCTGAACAGAAGCATCCAGTAACTTAGCTTTCACTTGATCAGGTAAGTTTTGTTCCTTTAACCAAGCATGCCTTCTAATGACTGTGCCAGTAGCAGCCACCCTGCATGAAGCCTCCAAGGCATCAAAACCACAGTGTAAACCATGCTTCCCCACTTGCTCAGTAGTATGCATCAAATCATGTAATTCCTTATTATCTGCACATGCAGAAATTGAACCTAGCTTTTGTTTCATAACAGACAGCAGGAATTGCTGATATTTTAGCATATGAAATTGACTATTTAAAACCCTAATAGATAAAGTAGCAGAAGTGTACACTTTTTTGCCCCATCTCTCCAAAGCTGTAGAATCCTTATCTGTTGGAATAGGGTTTTTAGCAGAGGCGGCCTTAACACCCTTAGGACCCTGAGAAATGGTTTCTGGATCAGCAGTAGGATTTTTGTAAAGGAACTGGTGGGAGTCAGGGACCCTGTAATATCTGTCAGGCTTAGCAGGGGCTGGAGGAAATGAGTCAGGAGTTAAATTAGCCTCAGAAAAGGCATTATCCACAATATCCAAAATAGGAGGAATAGCCAGGGGTCTATGTTGGGGAAGAAGAAGGAAATCCCTAAGCCTTCTCTTAGATTCAGAGTACTCCTGTCCTTCCCAGTGAAAATGTTTCCCCAAAAGAAAAATCCTCAGGGGGAGAAGCTGATGGAATGGATTCCTCAGCATCAGAATCCTCATAAGGAGGGAAAGTATATTCCTGTTCAGAGGAAGACACTGAAGAAATAGATGCCTGATCAGAGGATTCATAATCCAATTCTTGCCTTGGCCTTTTGTCTGGTGGGGGATGTGAACCCGAAATCATGGTTAGTAAGTCCTCCGCCATTTTAAGTAGCTGTTTCTGAGATCTGGGTCCCGGATCAGAACAGGCCTGGGCTGGTGTCTTAGATTTAGAAGGAGTCTTTGCCTTTGTCTTTGGCTTTGCCTTTATCAGAAGCTGAGTAGGCCTGAAAACCCGCTCAGAAGCCGGTAACTGCACAGCGGCTCCGGACCCATCCGAGGGAGCATTGTCCGAAGGTCCTGCAGCTGGAGTACTCAAAAACCTAGTTGGCTCCTTGTGGGAGTCCGTTTCGGCAATCAGTTCTGAAATGGCCGACGACAGGGGCTGGGAAAGCATCTCACTGACGACAGCCGAACCTGTAGCTGGCTCTGCTTGTAAAACGTCTGATTTGGACCTCTGAGGTCTGTCCTTATCCTTGCGTCGTTTGTGAACTCCGGTAGTCGGAAGCGCGTCCGACGACATTTTATAATTAAATCGCCTGCCAAAGTAGTGAAAAGCAAAATCGTACCTCCGCTTAATAGTACATTGGTTAAATGTAGCACAAAATCGACAACTAGCTACGTCGTGGTCAGGGCCTAAACAAGGAATACAGTAAGAGTGGAAATCCTTATGAGGTATTTGCTTCCCACAAGAAATGCAATTATTAACTTTTTCTGACATCGGACTGGAGCAAGAAAAAAGTTTCCCCAACGGGGTACTTAGCTTTGTGAAGAAGATGTAAGTCTTCGGACGGAAGCACGAAAAATATCAGGAGTCAGCCGACCGGCACTTGCGAACTGCTTCCACCGCATGGCAAGAAAGACTGGAGAACATGGCGTCGGCTGGCAGCTTTGAACTCCTGGAGCTCTGACGTCAGGGAGCATGACTGAACAGCCGACGCTGGACCCAGACTTTGGGATTCTGGCCGACCGAGGGCTGCCTGCTGGCAGGAAGAACCCTACAGTGATGACTGCAACAGTGAAACACGATGAACATCTTGGAACTCTCTCCCCACTAACATCACCCTAGAATCTTCCCTGAGTCAATTTAAGAAAAGACTCAAACAGTATTTGAAAATAAACTGGCGATGTCCTTGTACCAAGCCTCACTAGCTCTTTCCTTATGATGGTGTCTAATACTTTTATTGCAATTCAGATGTGTTGCAAATTCTAGGTATTTTACCTTGTGAATTCTTAAACTTTGGAAATTGTATAACTTGCTTATATAAAGAGTCTGTAAACAGTGTTTAACATGAACCATGTAATCTCTTTCTGTTTGTACCTTGGAGCTTTTCTCCCTGGGCCTCTGCTGAAAATGGACATGTATCCAGTCGGACTATCCCGGTCAACAAATGTAAAATAAAAATAAAAATAAATAAAGTGGTCTGACTGAAGGAAAAAGTAACTTACTTCTTTTTTTAAGGCCTAAATTATGTGTTTCCATGGATATGAGAAAGAAAGCAACTGCCTCTTTCACCTCTGCCACTGGCAAGACCTTGCTGATCAGCTGATGACATTTTTTTTCCATCAAGATTTCCAAATAAGCTTCCCATACAGGATTACTCTAGTCTTCTGATTGCCTGCACCGTTTAGCTATCTTGCTCCTCTAACCACCTGACAGTTTCATAAATCCTTAAATATTACAAAGAACAGGCACAACAAAGGATGACCTCTGAGCACCCTTACTTTACCTTTTATCAATAAAGACTAGGAAAAATGAACTTTCAGATACAAATTATGCCTACAAGCTACTAGCTTCATTCAGCCAATGTGGCAAATCCCTGCATGTCCAGAAAACTCCATATGTGTAATATGATCTATGCTGCAAAGAGGAGCTAATTACATCCATCAATCAGTTTAGTAAAACCCAGCCTGCACAACATAAATTCTACAACTCTCAAACCCAACCTTCTAAGGGATATCAGCGGCACCATGAATGCACCAAAGTATTTTAGAAACAGTGTACGTACTCCTCTATTGAACACATAAGGACAGTGTACTATAAGGTAGTATCTCTCATCCCATCCAGCACATACATAGAGAAGTTGCTTCTCTCAGCAAAAATCATCCTTGTAGCTGGTGACTGTCCCTCATAATCAAAATATATGGTAAAAAAGCTATACTCACTAAAATAATTAATCATACAAATAGCTAACCAAGAAATTTAAAAAAGATTTTAATAATCATTAAATTAAAAAAGTCAAAAACATGCATACTCTTAAGCATCACTACAACTCAACATCAAAAAACTCGAAAAAACAAAAAGTGATACAAGAGGATGTAGAGAGAGCATCTAGGCTATAAGGATAATGATGTTTAAATTATTTATGTTTATAGTAAGCATGGAAGTCAGATTTGTGACATTATTGCTGAAGCTCACAAGTTAAATATGAGCTCAGGACCTTCCCTATGACAGTGGTCATAAATCATAATCTTTATGGTTGTTGTTATATATGAGGTATCTGTCATTAATACTAAGAGTTAGCTACAATGAATTGCATGTCATGTTGTGCAATCTTCGTAAAGAGAAGTCTCAGTCTGTATACCCACACCTCAGAAAGGTTATGACATACTGTCTGTGTTTCTATCTTACCTACTGGCCATCAAATGGTATCCAGAAGTGCAGAAATAGCTACGGGAACTGAAGCAATATCTCTGCAGAATGAAATATATTTACATTCAACAGATTTTGTATTGGGAAGAACAGAAGTGTAGCTCTCAGTCAGTGGTGGATTAAGAGAATCTTGGGCCATGGGCTGTTTTCAATCCATGGACCCCTTTCCACTCTATTTGTTTTTTACTATTTATCATTTGTTAATGAGGTAAGTGAACTGGTACAAGGACTCTTTCAACCATGATCTGTGTCACAAAGGTATAGACAAAGTACTAAATGTACAGGTTTTTCTCCAGTAAATCAATGTGGTTTTTCTCCAGTAATTTAATGTACAACATTCACGCCCTAACCCTATCCATAGCATTCCCAACTCAGACCCTAACCCTGATCACTACCAAACCCTAAAAGATCTTTCCTGCTCCTTAACCCCCCACTCTCTAACCCTATATTCCCCTCCCCGCTCACTAACCCTAAAACTCCTGCTCCACAAGCCTAAATCCCCCTCCCAACCACTGTCTGAAACTCTAAGTTGCACTCCCACCTCTCCCAACTCCTTCTCCATGACTGCCATATTTACCTTGCTCAGACTCAGCTACTGTGCTTGGGTGACGTGAGGCAGCTCCACTCTCTGCACGACTGCCACACCTTGCCTGAACATGAGTGGCAGCCCATGAAAGCTACAAGACACTAGAGTCCCTGGCTTTGAGACAGTGGTCTTTCAGCACATGGGACTCTGCTACTTTAGCAGACCCAAGCTCAAATCACATAAACAGTGCTATACGAAAAACAGTGACAGGTTAAAGGTAGTTATACAAAATTCAAACATACTGCCCCAGGCACATTTAGGTAAAAACTATTACTGCTCCACATAAGTCTTAACTTCTTTTTAGAAGAATCAGAGACAATTAAAAAAAATAAGGTAGGACAAAGGCTCAGAATCAGAGACAATTTATAAATATTCTCTAACTTAAGTCAGAAGAACAGGGTTTGCATCAACATGCACTTTCTGAACATTAAGAAGTATGAAACTAATATTTGTCATTATCGCTTGGTTTTGAACCTTAGTGATTTACCAGAAAGTCAAACATCTTAGGAGGGACAGGCAAAATATGAATCAAAAATCAGGAATGTTAAGTAAAATCAGGGACAGCTGAGAGCTATGCTAGTTATTATAAGCAACATACCTCTCACTTTTACCAAGAATTCTGGACAAAGCCAAAAATAATGAGGGAACAAAGTCGCAAAATCAGTGATATTTTGAAATATTACTCTAATTCACTTAAAACGTTAATAGAAACAAAAAGCACTGCATCAACATCTATTTTCAGAATTTTAAAATGCTAATGTGTTGAATTATTAACTGACTAAAATCCGGAGTGATCAAGACAATATGAGGCAAAAATCAGGGACAGCTGAGATGGAGGTAAGCTTACAGATACATTCTATCTATTTTTCTGCTGAGATGGAGGTACGCTTACAGATGCATTCTTTTTTAAAACACCTTTACTGAATTATCACTTGTGACATACGCAAACTAAAACTAACATTTATATAAAAGTAATCAAACCATATTAATAAGTTCACATTTACAAACATTATACATCACATATATTGTTCTATACCATATAATCAAAGCAACATTACATAAATTGTTCAACTCCTGCCTTCTCTTAAACCTCGTTCCTCCTCCAGAACATTTTTCTGCATGTTTTGGTCTAACAATGTCCATTTTGTTTCTATATAATTTACTCCCATCCTTTTCTAAAGATCCCACTTCTTGTTCTGTTATCACTGTTACAATATTCAGTACTTTAAGTATAGTTGGTTTAGATTTTGATTTCCATTTTCTAGTTTTTTTTTTTTTTTGGCACTCACCAGAATTAAACTTAACAAGGCCTTATTATGTCTAGGCAATTCAGATCCTGTATCCCAGCTCAAAAAACAATTTCCTTAGTTACATTCATTTGCTCACCCAGTATTCCTGACAGAGGACTCTGTACAGAATTTTTACAGTCTGACAACTCATTATACTCTGGAACATATGCTCCCAGGTACCTCTTTCTTCCCCATTACACCTCCAGCATTTGTCATCTACCTGAGGAAAAATTCTTTGAAGTCTGCTTGGGGTATAAAAGCATCTAGGCAAACACTTCCGGCAAAAATCCTAAACCTTCTAGATCTTGTTGCACATTTGGGGGCCATATAAATGTCCCATTGTTTCTTTGTGAACTGCTTATCTAATCTCTTTTCCCAGTCTTTTCTGACCTCCTCTGATTTATTCCAATAGTTATCATGCAATATTGTATATGTCCTGCTAAATATTCCTTTTTAATAGCAGATTCTGTTCTAGATTCAATTAAAAACTCAACCAGTGTAGGTCTTTCCTTTAGGATTCCCCTATCATTTTCTATTTGTCTATACTGTGATATCAATCCCTGATAAAGAAAACAATCACTAGCATGTAATCAAAATGTTTTCTTGGCCTCTTCCCATTCTATTACCTTTCTGTCTCTTATTATTTGCTTCCAATACCTTGGTTCCTCTGGCAGCTTCCTCCAGTCAATTCCAGTCCCGCTTACCTATTCTCTGTACCCCTTATTACAGTCATCCCTATCAACAGAATCATCTTTCTCCATTCCAGTGTTTAATGTTCTGTATGACTGTTGTTATTCTCCTTAAGGATCTGTGTCCAAAATCCCACTCCTCCTTTATTTCTTGAATTACTCCCTACTTCATCATCATCCCTTTCCACTTGGATTGTAGATTTCTGTTTGTGTTTTCTATAAGAGACTTAACTGTGTTGCTCTAAAATATCTCTTCAAATCAGGTAATCCTAAACCTCCTTGTTCTATTGGGAGGATCATCTTACCCCACTTGACTCTTGCATTCTTCCCCTCCCAGATAAGATCCGTCAATACTTTATTAATTACTGTCCACAACTTATCCTCTGGCTGACAAAAATATACCTGTGTATAACATTACAGGGACTAAAAACATTTTTACTACTTGTATCTTGCTATCCATATCATCAGACAAGAGCTTCCAGTTTCTCAGTTTTTGTATTATTTTGCTAGTCTCTTCCTACATAGCCTTAACTGCCATAACATAATCCTTTTTAATCTATACTCCTAAATACTTCATTGTATCATGTCCCCATAAATATGGGTATTGCTGACCAATTCGTGTGTGGGTACACAGTTTACAGCTATAGCCCTTGTTTTATCTTCATTAATTTTATATCCCCAAAAAAAAGTGGAACGGTCTCAGAATGTTCCACAACACTGAGATGTCCTTTTCTAGATGCATCAGGTCTTGCCAATACATTCTTAGTTAGAACTTGTAGCCCATTTCACAGATGCACCCATTATGCTTCACAATTATATGATGTTCCTCAAATATATTTTTAACTTTCTTCCCGTACTTCCACCAAGAAAATGAGCCCCAAAAGAAACATGCCATCAAGGAAACTTCCAAAACCTGTAAAAAAGATATTAAAATAACACCACAAGCAACTGAATCAACTGTTTATATTGCAGCATCACAGAGTGAAGCTAAGGGATGCAATTAAATGTTTTTTGCTTCTTTTAAACATTAAAGAAAGTCCAGATAAATTCAGTGATTGTTCTGTTCAACATACAAGCAGTGTGCCGAATGTAAAAAGTGCTTCAAATAAAGCTGCTATGTAGGCAGAGTTGTATACAGAATAGACAGCCACAGGCACGCAACACCCTTCATGGATGGGCCCCGGGCGGCTGCCTATACTGCCCCTAGTATAATCTGACACTGCTGTCAGTGAAAATCCAGCTCAACTGCACCCCCCTGGAATTCTTCTGCTATATGGAAATTTGGCAGAATACTTGAAGCTTTAGAATAAGAAATTTGACATTCTTCAAAGCAAGTACATGAGAAACTTAAAAAGGTACAAAATGCAACATTTTAAATGTTGATGGAAATGTGCGACTTCAATAAAACCACCAAAGAAAAAGCCTTAAATGTGTTTAAACTAGCTACTTTCTTTCAAGATGAGAAAGATAACAACTGCAACACTTTATAGTGAAATTCAGGAATTATTATAAGTCTAAAAAGAACTTAATTTTGTTAAAAGTCTGTTCTTTAAAAAGACAGAAGGTACCACTGTAATTACAGATGCCTATGTTATTAAACTGAAGAACAGAGCCAAATACAGTGAATGTAGTGAGTTATGTGATTCATCAGTAACAGACAGAAAATTATCTGGCATAAACATACCTCTCAACTACCCTCATTTTGCAGGACATCCTGATCTCTCCTCACATACCTTCCAACCATACCAAATTACTCAGTTTTTACCGAGTTTTGGGGTCCAAATGAAGGGGTGTCACGATTCCCGAGTGGCACCCCTTCATTTCCGATTTATTTCCCTTTTGTTTTCAATTTTGCTCTGTCGGTGCTGATGTCATCACGTGCGCGATGATGTCAGCACTGTCAGGGCTACTAGCCAGTCGGAATTGAGCTGAAGGAGCTCACATCATTTCCGGCTGGCCACAAATGTGAGCAGAAAGAGTTTTATGGAGTATATGCTAGAGAAGAGAAGCTTTATGGAATGAAGGAGTTCACATTATGGAGTGAGGAGCTTTTATAGATTATATGCAAGAGAAAGCTGGATTATATGCGAGAGAAGCTTTATGGAATCAGCAGAACTTTTTTGGCCGCAAATGTGAGTTATGGAGAGAGCTAACGGCTCTTATATTTGAAGTAAGGTATGAAGAACTCTTCTAATGGAGTGCTTTAGTGTGTGTGTGTGCGTGTGTGTGTGTGTGTGTGTGTGTGTGTGTGTGTGTGTGTGTGTGTGTGTGTGTGTGTGTGTGTGTGTGTGAGAGAGAGAAAATGCCCCCCATTCAATATACCTGGTGGCTACAGGTACTCAGGCTCAAACTCTGTACCTTCAGTATAGGGTAAAAAGAGCCTAAAGTCCCTAGCCACCAACATTTGTGAGCTTTGCCTAGTTTTTTTGTGCCAAGACTTGAGAGCTGTAGTGACAACTGAATTTGTATTCCCCAGTTTTTTTGTGCTGAGTTGAGAGCTATAGTGAGAACCGAATTTGTATTCCTGAGAAATGAATTTGTATTCCCCCAGGTTTTTTCTGCTAAGAGTTGAGAGCTATAGTGAGAGCTGAATTTATATTCTCCAGTTTTTTTGTGCTGAGAGATGAGCACTATAGTGCAAACTAAATTTGTATTCCCCCATTACTGGCTTTGTTTGTCCAGGTTTTTTGTGCTAAAAGGTTGAGTGCTGTGAGGAGAAGTGAGAAATGAATTCACTAAATGATAGCCAGTAAGTTTCAGTCTTCCTATTTTTCAAGAAGCTGCTGATTTAGCATAGTGGTATGTTGCTCAACTGTAGTGCATATGGTCCTGGGTTCAAGACTTACTAGTGAAATGCATGGTGGTAACACATTTTATTCTAGCAACTTTACAAAATTATACAAGCAATGTTTAAAATGTGTCCCTGGTTCTTGACCCTTTGCCCCCCCCAAAAATGAAATTGAAAATGTGTGAGAAGCTGTGCAAGATGCCTATGGCTTAACACTGTTGTCATTCTATTTATAGTGTGGGTGAAGAAGTAGACTTTTTTGATGGAAAATGTTCTGAATGGGCAGTTTTGGCATTACTGGCTCATGCATTTTCTTTCATTGCCTACAGTACAGTCTACTGGAAAAATGTTTAAACAATAAATTTAAAATGTACTCTGTCTAACAAGTGTGCTGTGTTATACAAGGAATATAACTTAATAAAGTCAGGAAGGTACATCAAAGAAGAGAACACATGTATGTTTCTTGTTTTGTGTGCAAGGGACCAATAATTTGAAAACAGCCCAAAGGTAATCTTTATCCACCACTGGCCAGATGTATTTTCTTTGGATGTCGTGTGGGTTTCAATGCTGTTTCAATGAATGTAAGTTTCAAGGGCAGACAAGTTTTAATGCTAATTCTATTTTCATTGTGAGACAGTATTGCTTTTACCAGATGTGTTTTAGTGTTTGTGCATTGTTGTGCTGTAAAAATAAAATCCAAATAATCATTGTAGAAGTAAAGCAGTATGCACACATTAGTGTTTATGGTAAATGGGGCGAAATAGCCAGGTAATGGGAAATCAGAGTGGCTGCAGGGGGACTCTGGTGCCATATTTTGGTTGCCTGTTCTTCTGTTTGCGTTTGAAAGTTGGTATCCCACAATTCCATTGGAGTGGGTGGGGTTACGTAATTATGTATGCAAATCAGATGTTAATCAGCGTACAGATTTGTACCTATTTTTCATGGGCCTTGTCCAGATTTTTGATGTTTCTAGGTTGAGAGGTATGTCTCCTCATATTTTTGTTCTTTCCCTCATAAAAGTTTTGATTTTCTTGTAAATCACTGTGGATTACAGTCAGTCAATTATGCCATTTCTTATGGTTTCATATTTATTATTGCCCAGAAAATGTAAACTGATGCAAAACATTTTGTTCTATTAACCTTTTTAAATGAATTAAAGTAATATTTAAAATTGTCTTTCATTTTGGGCCTTCTGACCCCCAATCCCCTCCCCCCTGCATTATTTTTGTCTTTGTCAAGAATTCCTAAGGAAATAAGTTGATAGTTATGGATAGAAAGGGGCAGCCTATTAAAAAAAACAAATGGACAGGAGCAGAGAAGATGTAATTACTAGTACAGAGTTAAAAGAAGCAATAAATCAGCAGATTCTTTACATTAGCACCAAAGAACAAACTCTACTGTCTTATCCTGCAGAAGTACAGCTGGCTACCAGTCATAACTCAAGCAATCTTTTTATTGCCATCACTAGCCCACAATTTACTACGTAGCAAGTACTGCCATGTTCAGAGGGATAAACTAATGACAAAAAACTTTTCCTACAATCTAAGCAGTGTAAATAATTATTCACTCTACAAACAACCTTTTATATTAACAACATGTGAAAATTGCCAGTGATGGACAGTAAACAAGGATTATTTACTACTGGATATTAGAAATGAAACAGACTACTCTAGCTTTAGAACAAATTAATAGAGTATCTAAAGGAGGTTAGCAAATGCTGCTGCTGTTTCAGAAAAGCTGGCTTATAAGGAACTGAAAGACAGTGTTTTAATAATAATTTTAAATGCCTAAATTAAGCAACTATATTTAAACAATCCTTAAGTAAAGCATTTAGTTCTCTAATCTCTCTTAGTTTATTCTAAGTCTATATCCAATAAGTTCTAAATAATGTACAAAGAAAGCTCGGCTAGCAAGTACGGTTGGTGCAAGGATAATCCAAACGTGATAAGAAACAAAAAAAAAAAAAAAACAATCCAGCACCCGAAAGATAGTAGCAAAAATATTTATTATAACCAGACCCGTTTCAGCAAAATGCTATCATTAGTGGTTTAACATAAATAGCAGTACTAAAGCCACTTATTTATAGATAATCCAATCAAGGCAGTGTTGACATCATTTCCTGTGAAAGATAAATAACCCAAAAACATCTTATATAAAAAAATCCTGTAATTATAATGAAACACACATAGACTGAATAAATGGATTTTGACATATTTGGAACTTATAAGATGGATAACATTTTATAATTTGTCATTTAATCCAGGTGGAAAGAGCCCACCTAGTTTTACAATCCATCTCTTCTCTTTGATGTTTAATAGGTTATGCCATCCAGTCTTAAAAGATCTGTTGCCTGAAATTTTATCAATAACTGTGAAGGTAAACGTGGCAGTTTTGTGAGTCAAATGATGTCTATATAAGGCATTGGTGAGTCTGGCATTTCTAATGTCTCCCAGATGTTCAGACATACGGAATCTAAATTGTCTGGAAGTTTGTCCAATATAAAATGCTTGACATGTACATGTAGCCAAGTATATAACCCAATCTGTACTACAATTTGCAAAACAATTGATATTATACAATTGACCGGTGTTTTTACTTGTAAAATTTTTGGTCTTAAATACATGTTTGCAAAAGTAACAATGACCACAGGGGTAACAACTAGTTTTTTCCCAGATAAGGTGGTTTGATGTAATACAGTGTCCTGAGATGTAATTCTTTTATAGTGAGAAAAGTGAGACCCAAGAGTTTTGCCTGTGCAATAGGAAAAAAGACATCTGTCACCTAACCAGTTATCCAGACGCGTATTGGATTTGAGTATGTTCCAATGCTTATTAATAACATCCATCAATTGATCAGTATTTCTACCAAACTTAGTTACAATCCTGGGCTTCTCTTGGTTGGAACTAGAGTAAACTTTATGTTTGTATGACAACAGGTTGTCCCTGGATAAGTTTTTGGTCCATTGTAATGCAGAATTAACATCATATTTATTATATCCCCTCTGCATGAATCTATTTGAAAGGTCATTCTGACAGTTGACAAGGTCATCTGGTGATGAACAAATTCTCTTAATTCTCATGAACTGTGACTTGGGAATGTTTCTAATAATATGCTTAGGGTGAAAACTAGAAGCATGTAGCAAGCTATTATATTTTGGGTATTTTCTATAGACCGTAGTACGCAAAGTATTGTCCAGTTCCCTACTTAAATGAACATCCAAAAAAATCAATATTGTGCAGGTTGTAATTAACTGTAAATTCAACCCCCCATTTATTGCCATTAAGATAGTCAATAAATTCCATGAGATACTCACTACCCCCTTTCCACACAAGCCAACAATCGTCCAGATAACGTCTCCAGATGTCTATTTCTGGCATATATAAATTGTGTGATACATTATAGATGATATGTTCTTCAACATACCCCATGAAGAGGTCAGCGTATATGGGTGCAAACGATGCACCCATGGCAGTACCCTGAATCTTGCCAGTAACATTGATTTTGAAAATAAACATTCTTTGTAAGAACATGCTCTGCCATGCAGATTAACAGGGTATTAAATCCTGGACTGTAGATGTTGATTCTTGATTCTGTTGAGCCAATATTCCAATGACACAACATTTAAAACCTTTATTATCTCATCTCCGGGCCAGATTGCAAGACACCACTGAGTTTTTACAGATCGTTTCTGAATCCCAATTAGAGTCACATTTGTTAATGTGCACTTTAGATGTTAAATCTTTATATACAAGTTAATCTGCATGGCAGAGCATGTTCTTACAAAGAATGTTTTTTATTTTCAAAATCAATGTTACTGGCAGATTCAGGGTACTACCATGGGTGCATCGTTTGCATCCATATACGCTGACCTCTTCATGGGGTATGTTGAAGAACATATCATCTATAATGTATTACACAATGTATATATGCCAGAAATAGACATCTGGAGACGTTATCTGGACGATTGTTGGCTTGTGTGGAAAGGGGGTAGTGAGTATCTCATGGAATTTATTGAATATCTTAATGGCAATAAATGGGGGGTTGAATTTACAGTTAATTACAACCCGCACAATATTGATTTTTTGGATGTTTATTTAAGTAGGGAACTGGACAATACTTTGCGTACTACGGTCTATAGAAAATACCCGCAATATAATAGCTTGCTACATGCTTCTAGTTTTCACCCTAAGCATATTATTAGAAACATTCCCAAGTCACAGTTCATGAGAATTAAGAGAATTTGTTCATCACCAGATGACCTTGTCAACTGTCAGAATGACCTTTCAAATAGATTCATGCAGAGGGGGTATAATAAATATGATGTTAATTCTGCATTACAATGGACCAAAAACTTATCCAGGGACAACCTGTTGACATACAAACATAAAGTTTACTCTAGTTCCAACCAATAGAAGCCCAGGATTGTAACTACTTTTGGTAGAAATACTGATCAATTGATGGATGTTATTAATAAGCATTGGAACATACTCAAAACCAATACGCGTCTGGATGACTGGTTAGGTGACAGATGTCTTTTTTCCTATCGCACAGGCAAAACTCTTGGGTCTCACTTTTCTCACTATAAAAGAATTACATCTCAGGACACTGTATTACATCAAACCACCTTATCTGGGGAAAAAATAGTTGGTTGTTACCCCTGTGGTCATTGTTCTTTTTGCAAACATGTATTTAAAACCAAAAATTTTACAAGTAAAAACACCGGTCAATTGTATAATATCAATTGTTTTGCAAATTGTAGTACAGATTGGGTTATATACTTGGCTACATGTACATGTCATGCATTTTATATTGGACAAACTTCCAGACAATTTAGATTCTGTATGTCTGAACATCTGGGAGACATTAGAAATGCCAGACTCACCAATGCCTTATATAGACATCATTTGACTCACAAAACTGCCACGTTTACCTTCACAGTTATTGATAAAATTTCAGGCAACAGATCTTTTAAGACTGGATGGCATAACCTATTAAACATCAAAGAGAAGAGATGGATTGTAAAACTAGGTGGGCTCTTTCCACCTGGATTAAATGACAAATTATAGAATGTTATCCATTTTATAAGTTCCAAACATGTCAAAATCTATTTATTCAATCTGTGTGTGTTTCATTATAATTACAGGACTTTTTTATATAAGGTGTTTTTGGGTTATTTATCTTTCACAGGAAATGATGTCAACACTGCCTTGATTGGATTATCTATAAATAAGCGGCTTTAGTACTGCTTTTTATGTTAAACCACTGATGAAAGCATTTTGCTGAAACCAGTCTGGTTATAATAAACATTTTTGCTACTACCTTCCGGGTGCTGGATTGTTTTTTGTTTCTTATCAAGTTCTAAATAATGCCTATGAGACAAATGTCTTAAACAAATGTTTGGGAGGGTGGCTTAATGGTTAAGGTGTTTGCCTTACAAACACAAGGTGCAAGGTTTGAGTCTCACAAGGGATAATTGGCTAGGCTTAAAATGTCTCGCAAGGGCAGTTAGCCTAGTACTAATCTAATCTATCAGGAAGATAACCTTCATGCCTGTCTTAGAACTTAGCAACATTACTATCTGCTCTTACATTAACACCCCTCTAACTTTCTAAACCTTGTCTCTAGTCTTGTCCTTAAACCTACTAAACCGTATCACTAATGTTGTCCTTAAACTACAGCTGTACTGAGTTATAATAATTCATGATTTAAAACTGTAAACCTTGTAATATTTAACCGATCAACACAGTAACTATAAAAATAATTTAAAAAATCTGACAGTAAAATAGCGGAGTTATAAACATGACAGGTTGACAAAAACAACATCAAAGGTGTAACTGCAAAACTATAATGTTTATACTGTATGTCTCATCATTCCTGTTTAAAATAAATGTTAAATATATTATTGCAAACAAACATTGTGAGCATTGTCCCTCCTTGTGGCATGGGTCATGGAGGTTTTTGGACCAGACCACCTACCGAACAGGCAAATCCAATAAATAAATCAACCTAGAAAATGGATGTGCATCAAATAAAATGCGAGTATAATAAGTCAAAATGAGAAATGAAGTAAAGATTTAACCCATTTTTCCTCATCTTACCTTTAAAATCTGGAACATCTGGCCCAAGAGAACTTCAGAATATCTCACTAAATACTTCGTCCATAAATCATTATGGTCTACTTTAGTAGTTTTCCCTCAAGTGTTTGGCAGTGCCCTGTATATATGGCAGGTACCCTGAGTTGACATTTGTCCTATAAACGTCAAAACAACTCCTCCTTCTCTAAAAAGACCCAACGGCTGATGTATAAAAATCAAACTTTTTTATTTAAACAAAGTAAACGCTTCCTATAAAAGCAAACTTGAAATTTCAACAATTCCTATTTGAACACAGTGCAACTAGCTTGCAGTGACAAACACTGCCTTACCACAACCAACTATCAATAAATAAAGGGCCTGTTGCCATGGATATGAATTTTCCTGCTATCTCTGTTACCAGTTTGGTGGATATGGGCATCCATTCTGAAGCAGTGAAGAAATTACCTCATGTTTACTGACAACCAGCTAAATCGCAAACAAACTGATAAGGTATATGAGAGATGTCTTTACACAATGTTCACTGAAGGCAAAGCTCTCACATAAAAGTGCTCCTAATGTCAATCATGTTGTCACACACAGTACAAAGCAGACACAGAGCTCGACATATGCAAGCTATAGTTCCAACTCTGACCCAGGAAATCTTCCTAAACCCAAAGACCTCCTAGATGAAGTACACATAACAAATGCCCTCAGCAGCCCTGAAATCTCTTTTTCAAAATAACACTCACATCAACACATACAGCCACATCTCATAGAGCTTCAACTTCTAAGATAATAAGGCAAACCACCACGCAATTCAACATTCTGGTCATTGGAGACTCCATTGTCAGATGCTCTGATGTCCTTCTCACCAAGCTGATTAAGGTCACTTGCTTATCAGGGGTCAGGATCAACCACATTACACATACACTCAAGTCACTGGACCGCAAGTACCAGTAAGGCTTAGTCATAGTCCATGTGGGTGTAAATAAACCTGAGAAGTACCTTCCTAAACTATATGAAGACAGACATCATGGATCTTTCAGAATATGTGTCCCAGGCTGGTGTGAGCCTGGCATTAAGTAGAATTTTACCTTCTTCAAAGGTGATGCCACAATAGGAACAGAAGATGGCTGACTTTAATTACTGGCCTAGTTTCTGGTGTCATTCTAAGGGGGTGCAATATATGTCAGCAAGGAATGAGATGGTCAACAGACCACGCTGCTTTGCCAGTGATGATCTGCACCTCTCTCCTCTAGACTTTCAAATATTAGCTAAAACATTGTCCACTCCCATAATGCCTTTTTAGGCAATGTCAAACTAAGAAGTACTTCTGACATAGCAAATCAAAACCAAGGAAATCTAGAAGTGTTACTGCTCAATACTACAAGACTAAACAAGAATACTCCATTCTCTACAAGCTCTCATAACCCTAGAGAACACTATTGTCTATACAGTCACTGAGACATGGTTTAAAGCCAAGGACAGCACAACAGCAGTGCAAGGTTATATTGTCTTCCACACATTTAGGTCAGATACTACACAGGGACTAAAAGTGGAGGTGTCTCAATTTACGTCATAAATAAATATACATCAAGGCTGCTCAAACAGGATGATATACTTCAGCTTCTTGATGTTCAAATAAGAAATAGGCAAAATCCCAAACCACTTCCTTGCAAGCTATAGTTCCAACTCTGACCCAGGAAATCCATAACACATATTTAAGCTTACTGGAAATACTCACCATTCAAACCAATACCATATTCATGGGCAACTCTAATTTCCTCACTACTAACTGGGAATCGTATATGACACCAGAAGTGCAGGCAGAGAGATTCCTGGATTTTGTAAACACAAACTCCCTGGAGCAGATTGCCAATACTCCAATCACAGGAGCAAACACATTGGATCTGGTCCTCACTAATATAGGAGAGTGCTGCACATGCCCTAGTGTAATGTCCTCTCTGGAAAGGTCAGACTACAAAATGGTTAATCTGAAGTAAAAATAAAACCAGGAACCAAGCTAATCCTGGAATGTTCATGAACTACTCTTAGGCTAACTTTCTAGTATTAAGTGATAACCTGTCAAAATTTCAATCCCCCTAAACCTTGAGAGCACTGCTGCCTATGTGGAACTGTTCACAGAAACCCTATACAAGCACATTAACAGCGGCAGACAGGCAGCTGTATCCATCAGGAAGAAGTACAGAACTAACAAAAAAACAAGCCACCCTGGTGGAATCACAATATAAATGGGATGTATAACAGAAGATGAAAACCATGACAAAAATTAGGAGGTGCAGCACCTAGCAGGATAAAAGCACCATCATCAAACTAAAACTATATCTGGACAGATAAAAGTCTACTAAAGCCAAATTTGAGATAAACTTGGCCTCACATGCCAAGGACAACCACAAGGAATTATTTAGCTATGCCTACAATCTCAGAGGTAATACACAACTGTGTGCAGAGCTCATTGTTAATGAACCCACCTATTCTGAGTCAGAAGATGCAGCAAACCTACGAAAAGGCAAATTCAGTTCTCACTTTATCCCTCTCTCTCCTCAGCCTACCCTTATAAAATACCACCAAATATAACTCCCCCTACTATCACTAGTGAAGATGTCCTCATAGCTCTCTCTCTAAGGCCAAGAAGACTGCATCGATGGGCTCAGACAATATCCTAGGATGCCTTCTAAATAGCAAATGTACTGTTTGCAGAAGCCCAGGAAGTCATCATAACAAAAACAGATTGCAGAAAAAAAGTGAGAGAGGAAAGATGAACCAGGCTAAGAAGGAATACTTGTTGGATAACAAATAAGCTAAGAAAGGGGTTGTAAGAGCAAAGATGAAGGCATCTGGAAGCACTCTACCAGCTTCTGGAAAGTAAGTCAATAGATGGCACAAAGAAACTATATCAGGTTGCAAGGCACAAACAGAAAGATAAAGAAGATAGCCAGACACTCTTCATAAAGGATCCCAACAACAACTTGCTTACCAGTTCACAGAATATCAAAAGTAAATGGAAGGAGTACTTCCAGCAACTTCTGCATGCCGAAAACCCCACAGAAGCTGTACTACCCCAGACACAGCCTATGATGAGAGAAGAGGAAGAGCCCACCACAGAAGAAGTAAGAACAGCACTAAGGAAAATAAAGTCAGAGAAAGCAGCAGGCTCAGATGAGGTCACAGCAGATATGATAAAGATGCTGGGTGAGATAGGGGAGGAGTGGCTCCTGAGGGTACTATAGCAGTGTGGATAGAAAGGCATATCCCAGATGACTGGAGAACAAGTATACTAGTGCTAGTGTTCAAGAACAAAGTGGACATTCACAACTGATGGCATCAGAGAGGTGTCAAACTCCTCTCACATTTGCATGACAGGTGACAGCTCTGAAGAGAGTGAATGATAAATGAATATGTAGAGTAGTAGAAACTAAGATGGAAGGTGAGCAGTTTGGATTCAAATCAGGATGCAGCACAACTGACCCGATGACTGTAGTGAGACAGATAGTTGAGAAGAAGTTAGAGATGAGGAAAGAATCCAACTTGGCATTATTAGACTTGGAAAAGCATATGACAAGGTCCCAGCAAAGCTGATTTGGACAGTCCTGCAGTGGATCGAAGTCCCAGAAACATTGGTAGATTTAGTGCACGCTATGTACAAGGACCCAATGACTCAAGTATGAACAGTGTTCAATCTTACAGAGGGGTTCCCAGTGGGAGTGAGTGTACACCAGGATTCAGCTCTAAGCCTACTGCTGTTCATACTGGTGATGAACTACATTAGCAAACAGGTCAGAGGGGACAGATCAACAAGGAGTTACTGTATCCAGAAGATGTGGCATTACAGGTAAATTCTGAGCAAGAACTGCAACAGAGGATTGCAGAATTGAATGCAAAACTAAAGGCACATGGGAGGAAACTGAGTACAAATAACACAGTTGTAATGGCAACAAATGGTGGAGTTCAGAAGAAGCTGAGAATTGAGACAGAATGGAAAATAGTTGAACAGGTTAACAGCTTCAAGTATCTGGGAGAGGTGGTTGAGGAGAAGGGAAGTCTGAATAAGGTGAATTATATGACAAAAGAATGCCAAAGAAGTTGAAAAGTAAGGTGTACAAAACAGTGGTGCGAACACTACTACTATACAGCATGGAAACCTGGGCAGTAAAGTACAGCAGTTGAGGAAGCTAGAGGTGATGGCAATGAAGTGCCTGAGATGGTGGTAAGATGCACACTGTGAGACAGATGAAGAAATAAGGACTTAACAGCAGAAGCCAAAGTAGTTCCAATTGCAGAAAAGGCCAAAGAGAACAGATTACGGTGGTTCAGACACGTGCAGAAAAGCACAAAACAATCTAGTGAAGAGGATTTGGAACAGACAGGAAGAAGGCTGGAGGAAACAATGGCATCCAGCAAAGGGGTGGATGGATTGTGTGAGAGAAGACCTGTAATAGGCATGAGTGTCGAAGAAGGCAGCAGAGTGGCACTGAACAGACACAGATGGCGTGACACCACACCTCGACCCAATAAAGAAAATGGGAAAAAGGAGGTTGATGATGATTCTAAATAGCATGAAACATGATTTTTTAGGTCTTCTGGAGTCGCTATTTAACTGTAGCCTGAAAACAAGCTTTGCACCTCACAAATGGAGAACAATTACTGTAATGCTTCTGCACAAAAAAATGGGCCATCTACAGATTCTAGAAACTACAGAACCACAAGTGTCACTAGTCTCATATGCAACGCCATGGAAATAATTTTCATGGAAATTATCAATAATGACACAGGAAACACCCAACACAGGATGTAACCCAGTTTGTAACCCAGTTTGGTTTCATCAAGGATAGGTCATTCCTACACAACCTGGTCGACTTCCTTGAGAAGGTCACAAAAGTAATGGATGAGTGCAAAATGGTTGACAGTATCCACTTTGACCTGTCCAAGGCATTTGCTATAATACCCCACTAAAAGACTGTTGACAAACTCAGCCGGTTATGTATAAATCTTTATGTCACCCAGTGGGTAAGCCAGACAGACAACTGTAAATTAGGAGCAGTCATAGAATCCCCTGTTGACTCTCATGTTCTCCAGAAAGTTTAAACACAGACAAATAACTTTTGTCAGAGCCATGGACTAACACTAAATGCCAAGAAATGCATAACAGTATCCTTTAGGAAGTCATCCACCTCTGTTAACTATCATATTGACAACACACCCTTAAGAGTTGACCACATAGACAGTAATCTAGCCTCTGACCAATATGTGTCTACAGTAGTGAATAAATCATTCTAAGCTGTGCAACTTCTAAACAAAGGTATGGCATCTAGGTCCAAGGAGGTCACTGTTCTCCTGTATTTAGCATTCATCACACCTATCATTGAGTACAATGTCCCCTTTACTATGTACCGAACCAGGCATATCCAACAACTGGACAATCCACAAAGGCTATTCACTAAAAGAATACATGGCATAAGTAACATGTTCTGTGCAGACCACCCCAAAAGACCAATCCCTGTAATCCCTGGAGATGGGGTAATTCAGGAATCCAGCAATCCTTAGGTTTCACCAGTACTGATGGTACCAAAAATCATAGCAACACCGGGTTCTATGTAGGCTATAAGCAATTAGACAATCATAAAGAAAGAGATGCTTACCTCACACTACAAAGCTCTGGAGTAGAAGGATGGAGCTAAGTAGCTGATGCTACTGACTCAACTACCAGTTACTGACAGGTATCATTAGTGCCTGCAGCTATGGAGAGATCAATTTATGTGGTAGAAAAGTCACAGCAGTTAGAGGTTATAATCCATTTAAGTTGTCAAACAGAGCAAAAGTGGTAAACTTCTCGGATGAAATGTGGGATTACAGTCCTACAATATGGCAATCCAGCATCAGAATGGTGACAGTAATGGAAATCTAAATGGTTTGTTAAGCCAAGTGACTTTGTAACATAACTTGAAATATACCTTTAACTCCCAAGCTTCATTTCTTAGTAATGTCAAAAAAAAAAGCGCTTGCCTGCATCTAAAAAAGGGACGGGGGAGTGGTACATGCCATGTAAAATATGCAGCTTTTAGTAAATATTCAGAAAAAAATATGAAATGAACAAAAAGATTTACTAAGTGTGTTAAGTGTGACTCTTTTGTTCAAAAAGAAAAATGTAAAAGCTTTACAAAGCTTATAGTTACTAATACCGAAACGGCATATAAGTGAATTATTTCCCTGGGAAAGAAATCGCTTGGCCACCTTCATTATTTTGCCATTTTCATCACTGTAGTGCAATCTCGGAATTGTTTTTTTTAAGTAGGGGGGGGTGTGGGGTGAAGGACCCCACTTTATGTAATGTTTTAAAGTTTTTTTTTTTTTTTTTTTTTTGGAACACTGATTTTTTTTTTTCCCTGAGGAAAAAAAAAATCGCTGTTCTAAGTGTTCGGGATTGTAAGCTTTCACTTACATGGGGTCGATAAATCAGCGTTCGCTTTTTAAGCGTTCACTGATTTAATATAGACCCTTAGCAACCTCTCTCTCCAATGGGCCTTGTTTGTTTGTATAGATTTAGGCCCCTATTAAACATGTTTGTAGCATCACAGGTTTTGAGAAGAAATAAGAGGTCAAATAATTTATATTTATATATTTATAATTTAAATAAAAGATTTCAGTAGCAAATTCCCACCTTATCTCCACTCTACTTTATGCCTCTCCAATATATACCAACCTAAGGCAATGCGATCTAAACAAGCTACAGACCTGCTACAACAAAATCGCCAAATTCGTCACAAGGGCATCCTACCGTAGTCACCACTGTCTCTCACTTGCTGAACTGGGCTGGCTTGAACTCCCTCACCTCCTTCAATGGTATCAACTCACACTCACCCACAAGCTAGTAAACCATCCACTAAATGTCCCATCCCTCCAGAATCTACTCCAACCCTACCACACCAGCAGACCTCTAAGATCCAGCAACAAAAATCACTTGCAGATCACTCAAGCCAATAACTCTGCTGGTGAAGCACTATTCTCTTGCGCCATAGCCAAATTATGGAACTCCCTCCCACCTACAATTACCTCCGTACCATCATGCACCCACTTCAAAACTTTACTAAAAGCGCACCTAAAAACATGCTGACTTTGCACTTGCAACTCCCACTCTAATATCATCCACCCACAACCTTTCTTTCTACCCCACTAATTACCTTGATTACAGCAAGCTCGGACGCTCATAAGCCTACTACTTATTATACAGGAAGAACTTCTTATTGTAACAATTGTTAATGTCTGTTATGTACTTTGCAGATAAAGATTCTAGTTGTCTACTGATGTACTATGGTCTTCATCTGTAACTATGTTTGTAATTGTTAATTGCTATGTTAATCAAATTGTTAATTGCTATGTAAATCCAATGTAACTACTGTCTGTATATTTTAACTGTGGAGCTTTTCTCCCCGGGCCTCCACTGAAAATGGACCTACGTCCAGTTGGACACTCCCGGTCAACAAATGTAAATAAATAAATAAAATAAGATACGATTAGGTCTGGCTCAAAAAGTGAGACACAGGTCACCTTACAGCAGTCGATAGGCTAGTGAGTATAAGAAAAGTTGTACTATTCTGCTGGGATAATTGAAGGATTTAGCACCTTTAGTTTTCTTGATTAAAAAATACTGAGGCCTTTCCAGCTAAGTTACATGCTTAGATCTGTACACATCAAAGTGGAACATATTCAGTGATGGGTCTGATAAGGCAAGAGTACAGTGGTAGGATGGCTTCTTTGGAATTTTAAGGCATTCTTTTAAGCAATAAATGGGCCAGATAAAAGGATTTTTTGACTACGGTGGAAAAATGATGATCAAAGTACCCACGTGTTTTAGGACTGTATCTGTCTGAAGAGGAGTAACGTTAGGACATACGATACAGAAGCAACTTTATTTGCTGACTGCACTTTGCTGAACTTTTTTTTGCATTTACTTTGAGACTGTTTTCAGTACATTATGTATGTGCATATTCCAGTTCTTGTTAGATTAGTTTAGTATCAGCAAATAAGCAGATAACATTACCCGGTTTACCGTCATTAGCACACACAGTCAACCACACTTATGGATTTTGGCTTGGGTTTCTGCAAAATAATGTCAAACAGGCAACAGTCCAGCACTGATCCGTGTAGCACTCCAGTGGTTACAATTTTATGTTCAGAGTACCAAAAACTTTCACAACTTGAGGTCTGATGAATATCTTATTTGCAATCCAGCAGACAAAGTAGGGGATGGCATTAACTTTGTCTAGCTTTTCAAGAACACTAGCATGTTAACTTTGAGTGCAGTGTCTAAAAAACACTGTGTATGTGTAAAAACAAGAAGTTTACATTTAAAATCTATGCCAAACAGAAAACATGGAGCCTGTTTTAAGTTAAGACTGCAAACGTTAGGAGCAGCAGCAGTTAGCATTTGCCTTTTATGCATTGTGCATAAAGGACCTTTATGGACTGAGCTCACATTTGGAATTCACTGCCTGTGAGTTTCCTGAATATGTTTAAATGTTAGAGGCAGTCAGAATACATTTAATGTTATCTATTTAAATTCTTTGTTTCATATTTCTCCATGTATTTATTTGCTGCCAATCTTACAAAGTGCAGTGTTTAATTTTATTTACTTCATGTAAAGAAATTCAATATTCAGTTTTCAAAATTGTGGATGATTTATTTAATAAGGTCAAGCATACAGAACTGGTGACTTGTAACTATTGTCATCTGTCTATTGAGGAGTGCTACCAAATGATTATGGTGTGGAAGGTTTATTTTAACAACAGACAGTAAATATGTTTTTGCTGAGTTCAATTGGTCTAATGAGTGGTAGCAAGTTACTACAAAAAAAACAGAAAAAGAGGCATTGGTATTAGAAAGGCATTGGTATTAGAAAGGCATCATTAGGCCCTCCTGGGAAATAGTGTGTGTGCATGTAAAATTAGCTTGTTCAAGTTTCAGTTACTGTTGATAACACTAGAAGGCACTGGGCTGACAGCAAGGTATGTAAAATCCTGTGAAGCAGGAATTATAACTATGCACTGCAACTGTTCGGGATGAAGCTTTTAAGTAACTGTGAGGTGTGTTGGACATAGCCTAAGGCAGTAGTGCACATTTGTCACAACAATTGGTAATGCAAGCAAAGCAAAAGCTAAAAAAGTTGGCTAGTCAGGTTAGAGCATTCTGGGAGGCAAGAAAGGTGTCTGGGTGTTCCAACCACTTCTGCCAAACATAACAGGAGATGACAAAACAACTGGAGGAGGGAAACTCCATTCAGAGGATTACAAGAAAAGTAGGAGTCAATCACATCACAGAAAGCACAGAGTGGGTTCTTTACTACTGTGCAGAAAAAAATAGGACTAGACAAGGCAGTGGGTGCTGAGCTACAAAAGCAGTAGCTGCAAACCATTTCTTCTCCAGTCAGTTGGGAATTGCCAGAAAAAGAATGAGGAGAAGGGTGAACAGTTATTAACTAGTTTGTGTCCTGCAAAATTCTACAGGTTTGACTATGAGGCTTGTATAGCTCTCATGTGGCATTTATCCAGTACAAATAGTAACTTACACATCAGGTACTAGCTAAAGTTATGTCAACATTTTCTGTGATCATGTCGCTCCAAATTTTTCCATCAGCCTGCCCAAACGTCATTCATAGGTCACACCAGTCTAAGAAAGTATTATATTGCTTAATTCTTTCTTTCTATGAAGTCTTTGTCATTTTTCCTGGGGAGGACATTATCTGTGCTGTCCAGGCACTGTTCACCTTCACAGAGTCTCTAGAGTGGGGGAGGAGTGAATAACCAGTTAGTTAAGTATCATCTGCAGCACTATAAAACTATTAGCAGTCCTCTCCTCACCTCCTCTTCACTGTAGCTGTTACACAAAAGATGGATGCAAAATTTGCCATTTCTGAGAAAGTTTTCATAATAATGCTTAAAAGTAAGTTTGTCTAACAGTTTTGGTATCTCTGCTCATCTAGTACAAAATTATTAGGAATGTCTGCCAGTAATGCTAAAATATAATCAACTGGTGCATTTCAGCTGCTTTAACATGGCTTCAGACCTCACCATAGTACCAGCACCGCTCTCACATTATTTACTAATATCATCAATACCCACAGAAACAACAGACTACTAGTAACTGCTACTCTATTATACCTGTCCAAAGCTTTTGACATGGTCAATCATGAAAAACTACTTCACACACTAACTACACTAAACCTCAGCATCTCTACTATTTCTTGGCTTAAAAACTACCTAAGTGGTAGGCAACAAGCTGTAAAATGGAAAAAAAACAACTCTCTCCCCTACTGCCTATCTCCCTAGGGGTACCCCAAGGCTCCATCCGTGGTCCTCTAATTTTTAACCTATTTACTAATCAACTACCATCCAACATATCTAAAGTAGTCCAATATGCTGATGATACCACAATAATCTGTGCAGCTAACTCCCCAGACCACCTCCTCTCCATCACACAAGAATGCTTTACCCTGGCTGAAACATGGATCACCAACCAAAACCTCATCCTAAACCCAGCCAAAACACAACTACTCCTCTTCATTCCCTGTGGATCTGCACCCCCCCCCCATTTAAAATCTCCTCAAACAATAACACAACCATCACACCCAGAAGTCATGCCAAACTACTAGGACTAGAAATTGACAATAACCTTAAATTCGACAATCACATTTCACAAACAATCCAAAAAGTACACAGAAAGATGGGTCTACTCTACCGCAACAAACAGTTTCTCACCACACACTCTAAGGTCACTACAGCCAGGACACACCTCCTATCCACCCTCCTTTATGTTTCCCCAGTACTTACCAATCTTCATAAAACAGAACTCAAAAACTAGACAGCTGTTACAATAAAATAGCCAGATTTCCAAAGAGATGCATCTGGAGCACTTCTCCCCAGGCCTCCGCTGAAAACAGGCTCTGTGGAACATAGTCGGACATTCCCGGTCAACAAATGTTAAATAAATAAAATAAATAAATAAAAATTTGCCACTGAAGCACCTTCTAGAACCCACCACTGTGAAAGTCTCAAAAAACTGAACTGTTAAGAATTCCCCCTGACCCTACAAGTCAACCAACTAACACTCGTTCACAAAGTACTACACAATCCAGGCAATACCCCTGGCTCTTCACAAACTACTCCAACCTTACACCACTACCAGATCCCTGAGATCAAGTACCCAACAACTCCTCAAGGTATCTAACTTTAAAAATGAAGCAGGCAGATCAGTTTATAGCCACTATATCTCTAAAATCTAGAACAACCTACCAGCCCAAATAATAAATAACAACTCCACAACCCAATTCAAAAAACTACTCAAAATACACTTCCTAAATCATAGACTATGCACCTGCACCACTCCAGGATAGGAAATTAATAGCAAATATTCCTCGTTTATTACTAAATCTAGAGTTAAGTCTGCTTGAAATTCAAACTTCCTGTATACCTGTGGCCACTGTAAATGTACTAACAAAAGTAACCTGCAATTGTTGCACTAATATACCCTCTGTAAACTTGTGTAAACTTATCATCTTATAACTACTATACTTCCGTAAGGAGTGTACTAAATGTTTTCTATGTATATTGTATACTGTATATTGTAGAAAGTACCTAAAGTTAATCACACCAACTTGTGTTATATCTTGTACTGCACTGGAGCTTTTCTCACCGGGCCTCCACTGAAAATGGACATATATCCAGCTGGACTCTCCCGGTCAACAAATGTAAAATAAAATAAATAAATAAAATAAATTTTGCATGTAAAATCATATTAATTAGAATGAGGTGGAATATGGCATCATAAGAACACTGACGTGCTAATCATGGGCACAATTCTTAACAAATGTGAGTTTCTTTTGTGCTAGAGACAGACAACATAAACAAAGCAAACTGTATCTGTATCTTACTATAGCACTTCTTCATGAAGCACACACAGTGCTGATTAAGTGAAAATAAACTGCTGTTTGTCAAATCCTTTACTTTACTCTTTACAGTTTTTGTGTGTGTTTTGTGTGTTTATGTATAACTAGTTGTGTGTGTGTGTGTGTGTGTGTGTGTGTGTGTGTGTGTGTGTGTGTGTGTGTGTATATATATATATATATATATATATATATATATATTATATATATATATATATATATATATATATATATACACACATATATACATATATATATATATATATATATATACACACACACACACACACACACACACACACACACACACACATATATGTGTGTGTATATATACACACACACACACACGCACACATATACATTATATATAACTATATATTAGTTGAGGAATCAGATACAGGCTAACATGTTCAGGTATATAACAAAAAGTATTATAATAAATCCTTTGGGGTTTTATAACATCTAAAAGGTAACTCTGTAGCTTGCCTTCCAATCTTTTCGGAGGAAAATATGACTTTTTAAACTAATTGATACGCATTCAATCTATTTCCAGAGCACTGACAAAAGACGTTGCCTTGGCAACTCAGCACAGAAGCCTGCAAGGGTCCTTTTTATCTAAGGACAGCCAAAAGCTTTCAAATTCTGTAACACAAGCAGTTCTAAAAGGGTAAAGAAAAAGTGACAAATGTGTTCACAAAGACTGTTGTTATGGGAAGGAATATGATATTCTCAGCAGGATTATAAGATAAAAATAGAATCAAGGTAACAAACCAAAACAATCAAACTGTGCACAACAAGAAAAAATCTATGGTTGCCTTTTACTGTAGTGGATACTTTCCTGTCAATCTGCATAGTGGTCTAGTGCAGTGCTCAGAAAATTACACATAAAAGAAAACACACGAATGTACTGCATTAAGTTACTACTATCACATGGATGACAGGACAAGTTATAAGTTTTAGAACCAGCACTTAAGGATGCTTTCACATCATGTCAAACTGCTTAGTTCATTATGGTCTGTTTCTGAAATTTTGCCAGTAACTGCAGGGAAAGTGCAGTGAAGCTTTAAATACAAAAATACATATCCTGCTTCTCTGCTTCCAATGGTCAACCATGCACAGACCTATATTTAAATAAGTCGGTAACTGCCAAGAAGACAACTCCCAACAAAACACTTATTATACATTTTTCAAGCATCCACACACCTAAAAAAAGGGGGGGGGGGTTTCCAGGCCAATATAATAACAGTTTAACTTTATGCAGAAACCCACAAACATTTTTTTATAGCGGGACTTTATCTCACAAAGAGAGCTCAATCAAATATTTTTTATTTATTTATTTAACATTTGTTAACCGGGAAAGTCTGACTTGATACAAAGACAATTTTCAGCAGAGGCCCGGGGAGAAACGCTCCAGATGATATTTTGTAAAACTAAACAGGAAAATTAAATAGCTTGTTCTCCAGTGCTGGTCCTGTACTGCCACAGTATGTCTGCAGGTAATATTTTATTTGAAATCTAAAAACATATAAGTTGGCATTTCTGAATGATTTTTAGCCTAATGCACTGTACTATGGGTATAAAAACTGGGAATAATCCCAGCACAGTCTTCTACTACAGCTATGAAGTTAGGCAAATGAAACTCCCTACACAATAGTGGTAGATTTGCCATTCTCTTTCTTCAAATCACATATCTGAACAGAAGTACGCCTACCACTGGTCAGCTTGCCCTTCACATTCTCATCTGCCAGCATATTATGTTTCCTTCATAACCTATAGGTTGTCATTGTTGTGTCTTTCGGCTTTTCCCAGTTAGGGGTCGCCACAGCGGAACTCCGGTCCGCTAATGATTGGCAGTAGATTTTTTTTTACGTGCCGAGTTGCCAGCCCTGACGCACAACCTTCAACGAAGGTACACCCATTCACGCATGTCTCCACACAGAAGACGCTTTAGCTGAGAATCGAACAGGACAACGTCTTACTGTGAGGCGACAATGCTACCGCAGCTTCCTTCATAACCTATAGGTACATGTCCAAATTACCTAGCTTAGTTTAAATACCATGTAGACTATCCAATGAACAAGGTATTTCTGCCATGATACAGCCACCACAGACACAGTGTAATGGAGTATATGCAGAAAATACAGTTGAGTAAGATAATCACAAAAAAAGTAGAGTTTCAGTGAGTGGTCACTGCAATAGTAATTACCTTTGAGTTTTCTTACCTGCCAAGTTGTTAATCCAGATTATATTTCCAAAGCCAATATCATCCTTCTGAAGGTTAATGATGGTCTCTAATGTCAAAGATGGTACTCATGTACGTGTCACTGGGTTCCCATGAAAACCATGCTGGCATGCACCACCTCTGGTTCTCCAAGACTAGAAAAAACCTCCTCAAATAACAGTGTGCTTGCACAGTACACAAACCTATCAGCTAAGTACAGACACTACAAGGTTAACAGTAAATACAGTGGGATAAGAACTGCACTAACAATTAAAAAAAGGCAGCTTGATATCATGCACAGATTGACTACTTTCTTGGGGGAAGGTCTCTGTAACAGAAATGCACTATATCTAGGAAGCAATCAAAAAAGTAACAAAGTACCCTTAGGAGATGGGCAGTTAAAGGATCCACTGTAGCACAGCCATGCAAAATCTCTGGGCTGAGTTTTTATTTTACATTATTTGTGAAAATAAGGATGACAATTAATCTATAGCTATTAAAAGGTAGAGAGTAGAAACATTACTGACATATATAATAAGGCACAACCACTTCCTAAGTCCCTCTACCCGTCAAACTCTTGCATCCACCTTCCTACTCTCCTCCCTTTATGTATGGTGTCCCTCTTTTCACCAACCTCCATTTTGGCCTTTGGTAAAAACCTGAATCCTGCTACCACAAGATCTCCAAATTTGCAACCAATTCAAAAAAACTCATCCCACCACTGCCACTCCCTGCTCACCCTCAACTGGCTTGGACTACCCAAGTACCTCAGTTACCTACAACTCACCACTGCCCACAAGCTCATCTTTAAACCTGCCAACTGCCCAGCTCTTGCTACTTCCTTAAAACCTTACATTCCCAAACGCTCACTCAGATCCAAAAAACAAAATCTCCTTCAGGTCCACAAATCTGCACAACCTCCTGGCCATCTACTGCTGTCCCACTCCATAGCTAAACAGTGGAAGTCTCTCCCCACACACCTACGAAACCTACCTAACCATACAAATTTAAAATCTCAGCTACTCTCTCATCTTTCTTCCAAATGGGAATGCCCTTGCCATGCTCCAACTTAACCCCCCCATTCCACCTTGCAGTGACTCATCTACCTACCTCTACTATTACTTCATCCCACCCAAAACAATCCCTCCACTACTAAAAACTAATTTTCTTTCTAATATCTATTGTACTATATTCTCCAATCTCAAATAGACTATTACCCTCTCCATGCATAATATTTTCCTAGCCAACTAATGGCTAGTAGCTATATATTTTGAAATGTTAAACCTACAATTGAGTCTATAACAAAAATATTCACTTTATGTAAATGTTGAAATTTCTGTATTGAATTATGTCTTTTCATTTTTGTAACATTGTGACAAGCCAATTGCAAATATCATGGAGCTTATCTGTAAATGTTTAATTAACTGTATGAACTATGTCCTTTTGTAACATGTGAAATATAACTTGCAATTATTGTGGAGCTTTACTGAAAATGGGCTCTTCTTGACCCAGTGGACTTCCCCAGTCAACAAACTTAAATAAATAAATAAATAAACAAGTTGCAGGACTGTCTGCTGCTCATGTCAAATACACTCTATAGGGCCTTTAAGTGTTTTGCTGCATTTGTTATAATGATGGGCCAGCCACTTGAACAAAGTATGCTTAGTCACAGGCAGGCTCCCTTCCCCTTTTTAAAATACACAGATAGTGGGTATGAGTTTGTAAAATAGTAAGTTCTTCTATAGAGTGATATTTTAACAGTTTGTGGATATCCAAAGTGTGAAGTAAATGTTCTTCAACATTTTGAATTTTTGTCTAAAATAGTGGCAAATGGATGGACTTTTTAAAAAGAATCAGATAAAACAACCCTCAGCATGAAGGAGGGGGATGATTTTCAGAGACATGCTCACAATGTGGAAAACTGTGTATGCAGGTCTGCACGCTAGTGCTTGTAAATATGAAATTATTCTTCATGATGCAACAGCCTCTAGGAAAAAACATACAAAAACCAAAAGTTGCATATTCTGCAGGGGTTAATCCCAAATTTCAATTAGAGTTTTAATATAAATATAAATGATGTCTGTTGCTTCTTCTAGTTCAAATGATGGCAAAGAAAGTTTTTTGAAGAGCTTCCTCAGAAGCATTAGATGTCACTTGGGGAAAAAACTGTAAGACTTGCTGGTGTGAACCTTAACAGAGAACTAAGAAAGCTTTGCTTTGAAAAAGTGACTTAACTATCCAACAATCTTGATATAAGACACTCCAGATGGTTTAAACCTTTGCAGAAGACCAAAATTACTTCCACTTATGGATATATGACTACCTAGTAATGGGCTTCCTTGCAAATACTGTGAGCAAAGGTTTCACATTGAGAGTTCAGGATTATTCTCCATACTGACAGTCATGTGACTTGGCATTGGGGTACAGCAATGTCCCCTGCTAGTGAAGAAGAAGACATTGTAAGTGAGTACGCAGTTGCAGCAACACAGGAAATCACAGTTGTCTTGGCCAGGACAGAAAAATTACAGTGAAGTCAGCCTTTTCCTGTCTTGTTTAAGTACAATTTTTTTGGATGACTGGATTAGTGAGAACAGCATACGTTGGTTCATTGTTCCATGAAAATGAAAGCATGTCCATATCCCATATTGTGCTGCATTGTGTATTAGAGAGCAAACCAATGAAGGGGGATTGCTGATATATGTCAAATAGTTGGCCCAGAAGAGCACTCCACAGATCTATTACCTGCTGAATAACTGCATGTTTCAGCTGTCATTCATAAGCCAGATAAAATATGTCTGTTTAGAAAATCTGGCAGTACATTCTGTCTTCCTTGGAGGTTGACTGCAGACAACAGATGGTTGGGTCATACTGTCCAGCCCCAAGTCTGAAGAATTTCTTCACATAACTGGAAGGATTTTGTGATCCCCTTGTTTGATGAGATACCACATTACTACATTATTGCCTGTGTTAATCTGTAGTGGACTTAGACTGACGTCCTGAAAGCCACTAGTGCTTTGGCTACCAATTTCAACTCCTTTAGTTAATGCACTGAAGCTAGCACATGAATCATTGTTTTTGAAGAATCAATAACTTAACTGCCATGTGTTCTTCAAGGTCTTCTGAGATATTCTTATGTGGATGCAAGAAGACATGTACCATAAAGCCTTGAGGTACTGTCTTACTGTAATAGGTTGCACAGAAGGAAGACGATGCACAACTTGCTGGAGCTTTACTTATTTTTTTACATAATAAAAATAAATACATTTCTTTAAATTTAATCTATAAGGGATCCTAAGAGGAGTTAATCCTTCAGATGAGGGCAGAGAAGAAATCTTGTAGTATTCTGTGATTTCTAGGGTTTGGAAAAGGACCAGCATCATGGAGAGGTATTGCAGAAATAACTCTTTTGGTTATGCTACTATTAGAAAACTGTTCAAGTAAGAAAACAAAAAAATGGTATTTAAACATTTGATAAAAAACATCAGGATTGTGGACAGACCAAATGGGGGAGTGGCAAACAAAGTGAGAATAAGCATCCTGGAACCTCAAATATTTCCTACATGAGAGCCTTATAAGTATGAAAAGATAAACATCATACATTTTTATTTATTTGCAATTTGTTAACTGGGAAAGTGAATTGGCCTACTGACGCTTTTCAGTCATGTCTTGAGAACATTAAATAACATGTCTTGAGAACATTAAATAAAACATTTCAAGACACATTTAACAATGTAACAGGACAATTCACTGATAATGCAAATGGGATATAAAGCATTTTCAATAAAAAAATGCAGTACAGTGTTAAAATTTAACAATACAAGATAACAAAGATGCATTGACATATGCTGCCTAGGATGCTCTAGGCAACCAATGATAAATATAAAGAAAAAAGTGACTACGTAACAGCCAATGATTAAGTGCCATTAATAAAAAAAACCAAAAAAAAAAAAAAACAGAGAAAATAACCAAAGCAATTAAGTGGGAGTAGATTACAAATTAACATTTTGGGAAGTTCTGAATATTTTAGCCAGTATCATGAAAGCAGCTGCATTTAGCTTCAATGTGTAAATGTTCAAAGTTTTGATGGTTTGCAAGGTTTTGTTGTATTTAACATTATTTGAGAAGTTGCTCCCAAGTGCAGGGCTTACTCTGAAGAAAGCTCTTTCGCCTATAGCTGTTTTGAATTTTGGCCTGGCTAGCATGGGAGAGTCATTCTGGTTGCTCCTAATTGGGATAATATTTTCAGTAGAGAGCAGTAACCCAAATGAATGATTTTATCAACCAATGCCGCATGAAGAAAGGCAGTCCTGCTTGTTAAAAGCTGACCATTTGACCTGTTCTAGGAGGTTACAGTGATTTATATTTTTATCTGCATGCAAAACAAATCTGAATATTTTATTTTCTACAATTTGTAATTTTATGTATGTTGAGGGATGAGTGTAATCAATATTCTAGTTTAGAAATGAGAACGTGTGGCTATAGTACTATAAGCAGTAGGAGACAGTAAGTGGGAGATTCAGTAGCAGAGTTTAAGTTGTGTTAACATCTTTGTGGAAATGTTATCTCTGTGATGTGAACGGAGCGAGGGGTCTAGAGTAAACCCTCAATATATTTCCTTGTAACATATCCAGGTCCCTTCTTTGTGAAGGGAAACACTGTTCTAAAGCCATTATCTTAAACTTCTTTGTAATCTCAAACTAATTCAGCTGTGAAAGGTCTAGAACTGGCCTCCAGCAATTGTCTTTCTTGAGTACAAAAAAGAACCTGGATTATTAACCTTCTTTTGTGGACATGGCCCTACTATACTGCCTTTATAACAATAAGTGTTTCATCTAAACTAAGGCTTGCTAAGCCTGTTGTTTGGGAGTTTGTCAAATGTGCTTTGAATACGTTTTTTGTTAAATTCTACAATACAGCCTTGACAAACTGTCTGAGAGACCTCATCTGGTTGAAAGAATGATCTCTCAGACTTATAAGCAGTAAATTAAAATGTCTAATAGGGGTAGTGGAGTGCAATAGCCTTCAGCTCCAAGTAGCAAACACTGTAACTTTCCCTGCCGTTGTTTTGATTTACCATCTGATGTAGAAAATTATGGGAAATACCCTTTTGTATGGTTTCTGAGAAGAAGTTAGTTTCCTCTAAAACAGCCTTTTACTTAAAGGAAAGTTTCTTGAGAACTGTGGGGTGGGGTCTAAAATAGCTGTTTAAGAATATGTCTTAGCACTTTCTCTACTTTTCCCAAAGATATCATTAGTAGGCTTACAAAAATGGTGTCTGAGAAAACTGAAGCATCAAGAAGTTGAGCCTTTACATCCTTAGGTGAAAATCTTATTATGATACAGACATGATTGAAATAAACCACATCTTAAGCAGAAGTCTTAGATGACACATCTGCATAACAGGCAAATGTTAATATGTGTGGGCCAATTGTATGTACTGTGGTGTTTGATTTCTCTATCTTCTCTCTCTAACATCAGCCTCTTGCAGACTGGAAATATTTCTAAAATCTGACTTACGATATAACTTTGAAAGAAGACATAATGACTAGATTATAATAGGGACAAACATTTTCCATATATGTCTAAGATTTTTGACTGGTTGTCAAATGGCAATGTAGCTAAAGGAATATTCTTCTTTTATAATAAGAAAGAGAAAAAGAAGATCCACCTTTTGGTTGTTATTTTGATATGGGTCTATCAAACAGAGACCTCTGGACATTCTACCTATTTTTGGAGTGGGAACCTGCATGTCAGGGTACTTAGTTTGGATGAAATCTTCAAATGTGTTATACAGTGGGAGTACAGTAAAAGTGAAAGTTTGTTTTAAACTCATCATTTCAAGGCACCTTGTCTTGGGTGGTGGAGTATTCCTATTAGGACTAAACTGAAATATTCTCTTACTTAATTAACAGTCTCAAAAAATGTAACAGTCTCAAAGGGGGTCAGAGGCTTGCGAGGCTGTATCCACATTATCAGATTACAATGATACATTCTCATTGTCCAGGAAGGGTTCTGGAGAGAAAATGATATGAGATATCTGGAACTCCCTTGCTTCATTAGAGGATGTGGGAAGAGATCTTTATTTATTTATTTACTTATTTATTTACTTACTTATATTTGTTTACCAGGGTAGAGCACTGATCTTAATGGACCATTTGTGGGCACAGCCCAAGTGAATAGGATACTTTTCCTGTCATAAAACTTCTAAGTTATTTCTTTTTCAATGTTTTGTCAGTTACCAGTGCTTGCCTAATTCAGCTGTATGTTCTTTTCAAACAGACCTTCTGTGGTTTGGCACTCTGGCTATGGAAGATTCTGAGTTGTAAAGCTTGGCCTATTGAACTACTTTGTAGAACTCTTTAGTGATGAGTAATATATATAATCAAGATTTAGGGCAAAGAAACAGCAGGGTACAAAAAAAAATGCACAGGTACAAGCCTTATAAATTCCATCAAAGAAGTATGCTTTGACTATAGTGGAGTTTCCAGCAAGACATACTCCTGGCCTTTGTGGAAGCTGTCTTAGACCTGCAGGATAATTCTTTACAGTACATGGACCATGACCTGCTTTGTTGGGGCCAGCACTGGTGTATTTAATTTTTATAGCAGACAAGACTAATGTGAAATAGAGACACACCAAGGCCCTTGTGACACCAGCTTAGACGGCTCAGGAATGACATGTATTAAAGTGCAAGTCCTATCTCTTAAAGAAGTAGACTAATGCTTTCTAGCTTTTCCAAAACAGCCTACTAGTCAAAAGATTTATTACAATGTTTAAGCTTTCCATGTTTCTTGTGTTATTCTGTTTTTTCCTCCACAGAACTAGAAGACAGATTCTTATGTTTATAAGAAGATTTTTTTAGACAGCTTTCAAAGTTACTGTTAACTTTTTTACTATCAAATTACAAAAATACACTTTCAATCCCCAAAGTCTGGTGAATTAATTAAACTTCTGGCCCAAACCACAACATTTTCTATCACATTCTGGGACAAACAAAATAACCAGTGACTGGAGTATTGTTCTGGAGCTCTTTGCTTACTTCAAGCACACTTATTGCTCAGAAGGAGAATACATCTTTTCAGTAAACAGCACTGTAAAGAAGAATAGTTTTTTTGATGTTAAACAAGAAAACGACAAACCAAAAAGAAGTACTTTTTTCAATCAGTGCGACAGCTGAGTGATGAAGGGTTTCCTCAACGTGAAAAGAATTGAAATTGGTGCATACCAACTCTGCTTTAATGGGAGCTTTTCTGTAAGTACCTTTGCAGGTATGAGACCACTATTAACCTTCAAAAGGAATTATGGCAGCTCTGGAAACAAATGGCTGGATTTTTACCTCTGCATGTCAGAAAACTCACATGTAATGAAATACTCATTACACTGACCCTCTCTTAAGACCATGTACTGCAGCTCTTACATATATTAAGACAGAATCCCCAAACTGTAAGCTTATCTCTGTAACAGAAATACTACAACCTTTTTTCAGGTTCTACAAATGCCTATATGCACCACAGAGTAGTGTGTGACTAAACACTTACTAGGATTAATACTGCTTAATAATTAACTAGCAATTATTAGTACTAATAAGCAGAACTTCACTGAGTCCCAGAACCCATGCAGTGCTGTAAAGAGATGCACCGTGAAAAGCCACTAAAGCCAAAATGTAATCAGTAAAGAACCAAGACAACGAAAACAAGTCAACAGCAGTTCTGACAACACTGAATATAATTTAAACATACTAAATGTATAACTCTTTTAGACGTTAATTAAAATTGTGTCTATTTTATGTCCAGAAAATAAGTTAATGACCCATATGCACAAAGAAATATCTGCAAGTAGAATGTGCAGCTTATTCATTACATAGGAAAATTGGTGTTAGACTAAAGGGGACAAACAGCTCCTTTATCCGATGTTTCTATGAAATGTAACTGTAATTTGCAACTCAGTCAACCCCCTCCTTCAATGTAAGAAAATGATCATCCTCAGGATTCAATAACACTTATACTAAGTGTACACCTTTCTGAGTGAACAGACAACAGACATAACTCACACCTTCTTCCACTTAATTTTAGTTTTTCTACTGATATTCTTGCAGCTTTAAATATTGACAGGGATTCATAAAGGTCACCACAAAATGTAGACTACATGTACACTTACTGTAATTGTTCTGAGTGATTAGAAAGCACAAAAAATATAAGAATGTTCTTGAATACATATCATGTACACAGTGTTGGCTTTATTGAATCTAGCCCCATATATACAGTCCTACAGTATGCAGTAAGTGAGCAAAACAGCCCAACATCTAAGGGGACATTAGTTGTATGTCATTCAGGAACAAAGACTTAACATCTTTATTCAGCAAAATAATTAACTCAGTGAAGAGAGATACAGAAGTAAAGCATAATGAATAAAGACCACCTACCTGGTTTAGTACCAAGAGTGCCAAACACCTTTTGTAAAAATGTCATATTATTATGACATTTTTGGAGCATATTATACTGTTTCAGTGATATGGAGCTCTGGATTTCATGCAAAGCTGTACAGAAATATCCACAGTTTTTTAATATCATGGAGCTGTGAAAGTTGTCTTGATCTCTCATGTTAACGGAATGCCTCAGGTTTAAAATTTTCTAGGCTATACATTGCTTCATTTGTCAAATGTTCAACTGGAAAGCTGTTGCTTTTCTGTTGCATTTTTTTGGGGGGCAGGGGGGTAGAAACCATTGTCACTCTTCCCTCACTTTTCTGATTTATGCATTTGCCTATTTATTCCCAAATGCAGCCACAGCATGCTATTTATCTGGGCCTTATCCTCCAGAAAGTGTAAAAGTGCAGTGACCCGAATGCAAGATGTTGTATAAGTTCAGTTATTTTTACTCAGTAGTGAGGCAGTCACTGTCAAATGGCTTGGGAGCCTATAACCTAAAGCCCCTCCTCCAGCTTTCACTGTGAACACTGCTGCAGCACCCCATGCCTCATTCTTCTGCCTGGCAGAGTCATGCAGACAAGTGCCACGTCCTGGCTGTTTGGTGCACTTAGTGCACAGGATCACAGCTCTGAACTGTTAAGCTGCTTCCTGTAATCAAAAGGTACAGGGTTTGATTTGTTCTACCTTCATATGTCAAAATGTGTGATTCTGCGCAATTCACTTAACCAGACAAGTGCTCACAGAACACCCAACAACAACAAGTACAAATATGACTCTGTCATTGTACATGTAGGTGTGAATGACCTGAGATGTACCTCCCTGGACTACATGAAAAGAGACATGGAGGAGCTCTTAATGTTGCTCAGGTGGCTGCATCTTATCATCACCCAGAATGATACCACAGTACAAGCAGAAAATGATTGATTTCAACAACTTGCTAAGTTTATGGTGTCATTCTAAGGGGATCCAGTATTTGTCTGCTAGGGATGACATGACTGGCAGACCTCAATGCTTTGCCAGAGATAGCCTGCATCTGTTGCTTTTGGATACTGGCCAAGGCCACCCCTATAGTGCCTTTTTTAGGTGGTGTTCCAAAGATAAAATTACCACTGTAACAGCTACAAACAAATGTAATCTGAAGGTCATGTTGCTCAACGCTAGAAGTCTAAATCTCAAAATGCACTCGCTCGAGGCACTCCTTAAAATGGAGAACATTGACATTTGTGCTGTAACAGGGACCTGGTTCAAGGCAGCAGAAAGCACCCCTGCACTACCAGGGTATAACTCATTCCACACCTTTTGGCCCCAGAACTTGGACCGAAGCTCCAAAGGCGGTGGTGTTTCCATATTCATAAAGGATGCGCACACCTCCAGACTGGTAGCCCAACGTAATGCATCAGAGATACTTCAGGTGCATCTAACATTGGGTAAGACAGCGATTCAGGTTGTAGCTTGCTATAGGTCCCCAACCATGTCCGAAGACTCACACTCCACGTTCCTAAGCACTCTGGAGAATATTAGGGTATTACCTGCACTTCTCAGAAAGCTTAAAAAGTAGACTAGCTACTTATTTCACTGTATTTCTGCCTGTAAGTCGTTTTCCAGTTGTCCACTTGCCTTGCTTTATTTAAAAAGTTAAAATTTTCAAATTTCTAATTTTGCAAAGTTTTAATTGAGTTTACTGTTCTGGGCTATGCACTCAAGTGCATTAGCCTTTCTCTGCTTATTTACTGTATAGCTCCATTGTTTAGACTGATTTAACCAAAAAAAAATTCTATCTTGTTTGCTAATTTCCTGCCTTTTCTGACTAGAATAGTACAGTTTCCAGGCTTTGCTGCTTTCAGGACTTTAGTTTCAGTGTTCAGAGCTATCCAGACCTTTGTGGTAGAGGGAGGTCCTACTGCTTACCAGTGAGAGTGGGAGCATTGTACTGCCTATCTAATACTAGAGCAGTGGTGTCCAGCACTGAAATTGCAATTTTATTGGCCATTTTGGGCTGATTTCTATCCCTTTCAACTTTCTGGCAAAAATACGAGTGTTTGCGTACCAAGCAGCACTGTGCGGCTAAGGTTAAACTATTCCAGGTGCCAGAAAGTCTGCTCTTAGAATTTTCCCTCAGAACTAGCTAGTTTATCATCAGCAGCACTAAAATCTGTATACCTGTGACAAGCACTTGCTCTAAAACTCACTAGGAAGCCTTAATTTGTTACAAGTACTCACCTCTACTTGGTAATAAGGAGAAAATAGTCGTAGGCACTAGACAGCCTACAAGTGGAAGTACCTTGCCAAAAAGTAAGGGAAAACAACTCTTGTACTACACAAAGAAAACACCTAACCAGGCATATCCAGGGTCAGCTTCCGGTGATTTCTCCTCTCCACCTGGTGAATCTGGGCATACTGGGGCATTGCAGCAATTGCCTTGTACACAGACAACCCTCTCCTCCTACCACCAAACACTACAACCTGCGAGAGATGCACTTACATACCCAAATTGGAAGCAAAGCTCTCTCCAGCCATGATTATGCTTGACAGCCAAGAGGAGAAGGTTAACTCCCACACAAACACCTCAAACAACACATAGGCTTTCAAAACCCACACATAGCAACACAAAACCCACATATGCAGAGCCTCTTAACATTAACCTGTCCAAGCAACAAGGACCTCCGAAGCTGAAACGCAAACAAACACCACCCCCAAACACAACCAAAGCATCACGCAGCTCACAACACCTGTGTGCCACCCAACAGCAGCCCCTACGGCAAGACAACATACAACACTTTAGTCATAGGTTACGCTATAGTCAGACACACTGATGTCCCACTCACCAGGCTGAATAAGGAGAAAATTGCAGCTAGTTGCCTGTTGGGTGCCAGGATCCGCCACATAACGCATGTACTCAAGTCACTCCACAACAGGTACAAATATGACTCTGCCATTGTCCATGTTGGAGTGAATGACTTGAGACGTACATCCCTGGACTACATGAAAAGAGACATGGAAGAGCTCTTGAATCATGTAGCCCAGGCAGGTATGACCCTAGCCCTGAGTAGCATCCTGACATCACCCAGAATGATACCACAGTATAAGGACAAAATGACTGACTTCAATAATTGGCTAAGCTTCTGGTGTCATTCAAAGAGGATCCAGTATCTCTCTGCCTGGGACGACATGATCGACAAACCACGATGCTTTGCAAGAGATGATTTGCACCTGTTGCCCCAGGGATTCAGGTTACTGGCTAAGGCTCTTGCACCCCTATAGTGCCTTTTTTAAGCAAGGTTCAAAGGACAAAACTACCACCGTAATGGGTATAAGCAAGCAAAATCTGAAGGTAATGCTACTCAATGCTAGACGTCTAAACCTCAAGATGGACTCTCTCGATGCTCTCCTAAAAACGGAGAACATCGATATCTGTGCAGTAACTGAGACATGGTTCAAAGCTCCAAAGAGCACCCCTGCGATACCAGGCTACCACTCATACCACACTTTTCAGCCAACAAACCAGGACCCAAACACTAAAGGTGGCGGAGTGTCCATATTCACCAAGGATATTCACACCTCCAGGCTGGTTGCCCAACACAATGCATCTGAAATTCTCCAGGTGCAACTAACACTAGGAAAGACTGCAATACAAACTGTAGCTTGCTACAGATCCCCCACCATGCCCCAAGATTCTCACTACACCTTTCTAAACATACTGGAAAGTATTAAGATGCAAACACCCTAATACTGGGTGATTTCAAATGCCCTGCCATTAACTGGGAAAATTGCTCTTGTACCAACACCTTTGCTCAACGGTTCTTGGAATTCATAAATTCCAACGCCCTAGAGCAACTAATTCATAGTCCCACCAGGGGTAACAATATTCTAGACTTGGTCATTACCAACATGGGAAATCGATGCTCTACACCAGTGGTCACCCCCTCGTTGGTCAGATCAGACCATAAGGTAATCACCACTGACATCCACATCCCACCCCCCTTTAAGGAAATCTCCGTAAACAACTTCTCCAAAGTCAACTTCATGCTTCTCAAGTCAGAGTAACAAACTTCATGACACCCATGCAGATAGGAATTGGAAGTTCAACTGTTGAATCCTACACCAAGGTGCTGTACGAGCACAGTTACTCATGCATGGACCGAGCCATCCCAAATAGAACCAAGACGCTGTCCTCTAAAAAAGGAAGCCAATCTGGTGGTCCCCTTCCATAAACAAGCTGTACAACAGAAGGAAGAAACTGTTGCAGAAAAGAGGAAGTACCCAGGATTCAAAAAGCTCCCTCAACAGCCTCAGCAGAAAGCTGAGATCCCTCATAAAATCTTCCAAAGCTAGTTACGAAAACAAAATTTTCAAAGACAACCACAAGGCATTCTACAGCTATGTCAAAAATCTAAATGGCAATATTCAGATCTGCTCTTAGCTAAAGCAGAATGGCACTAGATATACTGATCCCAAGGATATTGTCAATATCCTGGCAGATAGATTCAGTGCCAACTTCACCCCCCTCTCACCCCCTAAAAGGCCCATCTCAATACCAAAAGAATGACAAATTCCAGTAATCATGGCCACTCAGGTAAAAAAAATGCACTCTCCAAAGCCAAGAATACAGCATCCATGGTACCAGATGACATCCTGGGCTGTGTACTGCATGAACTACAAAATGAACTGGCACCTCACCTATGTGTCATGTTTAATCACAGCCTCACCTCAGGCTTCATGCCCACAGAGTGGCGCACAGCTACAGTAATCCCACTCCACAAGGGGGGGATTCACTTTGGATCCGGGGAACTACCGCCCCATCAGTCTGACATGCCTGATCTGCAAGGCCATGGAACGTATTATCATGGAACTTATAAACAAAGACATTGGCAACCTTCAAAAACTGGACTCCACCCACTTTGGGTTTGTGAAGGGCTGATCTTGCCTCCTAAACCTGATCGACTTCTTCGAATCAGTCTCCAGAGCCGTAGGCGAGGGTAAGGTGGTTCAAACAGCCTACTTGGACCTTGCCAAGGCTTTCGACACTATCCCCCACTCTGGAATCATAGATGAACTTACTGAGCTGGGCATTAATCCCTACGTCACTTGATGGGTTGCAAACTGGCTTACTGACAGAACACACACTGTAAAATTAGCCGACTCCAAATCCAGCTCCATACAAGTGACAAGTGGTGTACTGCAGTGTTCTGCCCTAGGACCACTCTTGTTTGGCATCTACTTCTCTGAAGTACATGCCAACACTAAGGGACTCTTACAAAATTCACAGATGACTGCAAGCTGGGAGCCATTATTGAATTCCAAAATGATGTGGATATACCACAAAAGGGCCTTACCAAAACAGATGCCTGGTGCCAGAGCCATGGGCTCAAGCTAAATGCCAAACAATGTATAGTTGTCCCCTTTGGGGAAAACCACATACCTGTGAACTACCACATAGGTGGCAGTACACTAAACACCGAAAGTGTGGTAAGAGACCTAGGGACAAAGGTGGACAGTGGTCTCACCTTTGATAACCACATAGCCACAACAGTTAGAAAATCCTTCTACATGGCACACCTCATCACTAAGGGCTTCTCATTCAGAAAAAAGGAGGTCATTGTCCCTCTGTACTCATCCCTTATTAGACCCATTATAGAATACAATGCCCTCTTTGGTATGTACCTCATAAGACATCTGCAACAACTACAAAGGCCACAGAAATACCTCACAAAAATAATCAAAGGCCTAAAGCAGATGCTATATGCTGACCATCTAACACCTACTCAGACGCGATCTCTGCCTAACATACAAGGCCATGTCAAACACAGAGTTGCTGGATATGCTACACTTAAAGAAATTCCAGTCCCTCCGAGCCACATGCTCCAGGGAACTTAACCTTGTCATCACGATGAATAGAACATGCTGGAAGGATATGTTCCTGACCCAGAGACTCCTCATACTCTGGAATAGGCTGCCCATACATGTCAGGCAGAGCGCCTCAATGGCCCTCTTCAAGAGGAACCTTGACAACTAGATGGAAGATAGGAAATTCACCCCGGGCATCACATCAGTAGCCCTGCTAGACAGGGGTCCAGGAAAGTAAATATTTGTGGGAAGCAATAGCCAGAGAATCGTTATGGCTAGGCTGGGTCCGTATTACAATGTCAAACTCACAGGAGTTTGAAAGTTGTAATATTGAACCGTACAGTTCGAAACCCAAAAATTACGAAAACACAGAACAGCGATTTTTTTCCCCAGGGAAAAAAATCGCTGTTCCGTTACAACAAAAAAAACACTTACACTTTAAACTTAAACTAAAGTGGGGGCTTCGCACCCCACACCTCCCAACGTGGGGGGCTGTGCCCCCCCACACACCCCTACTTAAATATACCAACTCCGAGATCACACCATAGTGGAGGAAATAGCAAAGACCCGAAAACGGCCCACCAATACTTTTCCCTGGGAAAAAAAATCGGTGTGCCGTGGCTTTGCTATTTTCGTATTTCGGACTTTTGGGTTCGATATTACAATGTTCAAACTCCTGTGAGTTCGACGTGGTAATATAGACCCAGTTAGGCTTGTATAGACCCTAGGGCCAATAGCCTAGTACCTACCTATGAACACTCTCTTACTAGGCAACTTCAACTACCCCTCCATTAACTGTGTAAACTACTCATGTACCAATATACTTGCCCAACGTTTCCTGGAGTTCATTAATTCCATTGCCCAGGACCAGCTCGTTCTCACCCCCACTAGAGGTAGCAACATCCTTGACCTGGTCATTACTATCATGGGCATTAGATCCGACCACAAACTAATTACCTTGGAAATCCACATCCCTCCCACTCCCCCAACAAAGGTAACCACCATGAAAAACTTCTTAAAAGCTAACTTTGGTATCCTAAAAACAGAGGTGGCTAACTTCACAGCACCCATGCAAATGGAGAATAGTTGCATGACCGCAGAATCATACACCAATGGACTGTATGAATACGTACACAAATGCATGTATCTCGCCATACCCAATAGAACCAAGACACTCTCCTCCAAGAAAAGGAAGCCATTCTGGTGGTTCCCTGCCATAAACAAACTCTACAATAGAAGGAGGAAACTGATCCGGAATAAGGTGAAGTCCCAAGACTGGAAAAACTCCCTTATCTGCCTCAACAAAAAGCTGAGATCCCTCATCAAATCCTCTAAAGCTAGGTATGAAAACAGAATTTCAGCAGATAGTAAAAACAACCACAAGGCCTTCTACAGTTATGTAAAGAATCTCCACGGCAATACCCAGATTTGCTCTGAGCTACTGCACAATGGTACCTCCTATACTGAGCCAACAGATATTGCCAGTATACTGGCCAACAGATTCAGTGCCAACTTTACCCCGCCCAAAGCACCAATCACAATACCAGTAGATTGCCAGGCACCCAGTACTGCTGCTACACAGGTTAAAACAGCACTGTCCAAGGCCAAGAATGCAGTTTCTATGTGACCTGACAATATCCCTGGTTATGTTCTACATGAACTACAGAGTGAACTGGCACCTCACCTGTGTGCCCTGTTCAATCACAGCCTCACCTCAGGGTTTGTCCCTGCTGAATGGCGCACTGCTACAGTCATCCCTCTCCACAAAGGAGGAGCGACTACAGACCCTGGGACTATCGCCCCATTAGCCTGACTAGTCTGATATGCAAAGCTATGGGACACATCATCATGGACCTAATAAACTAGGATATAGGGAATCTTCAAACTCTAGATCTCACACAGTTTGGTTTTGTGAAGGACAGATCATGCCTACTGAACTTGGTCGACTTCTTTGAGTCAGTCACCAGAGCTGTGGGTGAAGGCAAGGTGGTTCATACAGCCTATCTTGATCTGGCCAAGGCTTTTGATACCATTCCCCACTCAGGAAACACAGAAATACTCACTAAGCTTGGCATCAACCCCTATATCACTAGGTGGATAGTAAACTGGCTCACAGATAGTACCCACAGTGTGAAAGTAGCTGACTCCAAGTCAGACTGCCAATTAGTCACGAGTGGAGTCGCACAAGGTTCGGTCCTGGGTCCTCTCCTGTTTGGTATCTACTGCTATGAAGTCCAGGCCAACACGAAGGGACTCTGGCTGACAAAGTTCGCAGACGATTGCAAGTTGGAAGCTATTATTAACTCCCCAAGTGATGTTGACATCCTACAGAGTGGCCTCACTGTGACCAGCGACTGGTGTCAGAACCATGGCCTTAAGCTCAATGCCAAAAAATGAGTCGTCATCCCCTTTGGAAAAAAAACATTTCCCATGAATTACCACATTGATGGTAGTCCACTGAATACAAAAGGCGTTATAAGAGATCTGGGAACACAGGTTGACAGCAACCTCTTTTTTTGCTCACCACATTGCCACTGTGGTAAGAAAGTCCTTCTATGTGGCACATCTTATTACTAAGGGTTTTGCATCCAGGAAGAAAGAGGTTATTGTCTCCCTCTACTCCTCCCTCATTATGCCAATCATTGAGTACAATGCCCCATTTGGTATGTACCTCACTAGACACCTGAAACAAATGGAGAGGCTGCAAAAGTACCTCACAAAGAGGATCCTAGGCCTTAAACACTTGTCCTATATGGACAGACACAAAAAACTCCAACTATTCTCTGTCTCATATCGCCTACTTAGAGGCAATCTCTGCTTGACTTACAAAGCCATGTCTGACCCAGCTCTGTTAGAAATGCTGCAATCTAAGAAATCCCAATCCCTCCACACCACACGCTCTGGAGACCTCATCCTCATTACCACAATTAACAGAACATGCTGGAGAGACAGGTTCATTACCCAGAGACTGTCCATACTATGGAAAAGACTTCCCATACATGTCAAGCAGAGCACCTCGCTGACCCAATTCAAGAGAAATCTTGATGAATAGATGGGAAACAGAAAAATCACCTCGGGGATAACTCCAGTGGCTCTACTCGACAGAGGCACTGGGAACTAAGGTCGGGTGGCACTATGCCAGGGTAATCCGATGGCTAGGCTTGTAAAGGCCCCAGGGCCATTAACCTAGTACACACCTATGAACCCCTGAAAAGGGACACTTGTATCTAGTGGGCTTACAAGGTTAACAAATGTATAAAATCGTTTTAAAAAATCCCATAAAGATATGATGCAGTGAAATATACTTATTATTTTCATTAAGCAAGAAATATACTTTTGACTTTAATGAGAGGCACATCTGATTACTTGGAACTGGAATGTTTAGAACATTAAAGCTATAAAATGCTAGTAGTTGCTAAAGTAATTCTACTCCCAAGCAGGTACAAGGACTACTACACGCAAAAAGCACACTACATTGTCATGTTAATGTGCTATGCAAAGTATGTTTCGATAAAATAGCACTGAAATATGGCATCCGCTTTACTAACAGTATAAAAAACTACAGAAATGTGCAGTATCAGGGTTTTATAAAATATTTAGGTTTTGTATCACAAATGTGAAAAAAATGCAATGAATAGAAAAAGTGAAGGCAAGACATGGCCAGAAAAAAAAATCTAAGAAAAAGAAACCACAAGTAAACCAGAACAATAAATAACTTATTACACACCAGACAGTCCCATCCCTACTGAAAAGTGTTCTGAAGTTTCACTAGGAACAACCCTTCTTATCCTACAGCCTCAAAGAACATACAAGTCTCACTTCCAGAACACCACCACTATGCCAACCACTTCACCACACCCCTGTCTGAAACACCCCACTGCAGGGCATGCACAAAGATTCAAAGAAACTTTATTGTCATTTAGGAAACACAAGTGTTACCTAAACAAAATGTTGATTGTCAGCTCTTTTACAGGAGAAAACAAACACAAAATGACAGACATGATAGGTATTAAAGAATAAACACTAACTATAGTACAAAAGTAAATATCTAGGTAGCTGACGCACGCACATGCGTGCACAATATTTATACACACTAGACAACACTGACTACTAGATGTTTAACACATGAAAAGAAAAGTACACTATATGCAGAGGTGACATTGGGTGACATTGCACATAAGGAAGTGAATGGAATTGCGCTTGAATGAGAATATATTTAGTATCAATAAATAAACAGAATTACTGTATGGAAAAAAAGAAAAAGAATGAGCGCGTAACAGTCTATTATAGTTTTTATACATCCAGATTTACGTCTGCATTAATGAGTCTTACTGTAGTTGGATAAAACCTGTTCATGAATCCGGAGGTCCTGCAGCGAATACTCCGTAACCCTCTACCAGATGCAAGTTTAGCAAACCAACCATATGCTGGATGAGAAGTGTCACAGTATTTTGCAGGACCTCCTTTTATATCTCATTTCAAAGAGCTCCTGTAAGGTAGGAAGACTAGTGCCCATGGTCTTTTCTGCTCTTCTTCTTATTCTTTGCAGCTTCTTCCTTTCCGTCATTGTACTGTTACCAAACCATACAGTGCAGTTGCTGGTGATAATGCTCTTGATGGCTCCTCTATAGAAGATATTTAGAGCATTCAGAGAGAGCTTTGCTTTCCTAAGCCTTCTTAGGAAATGTAGTCACTGGTGGGCATTTTTAATTAGCTGGCCAGCGTTTGTACTCCAAGAAAGATCCTTTGATATATGTACCCCTAGGAACTTTGTTGTATGGACTCTCTCCACTTCTTCACCATTGATCTTGAGGGGCAGGAGTATGACAGAGTGCTTTCTGAAGTCAATAATGATTTCTTTTGTTTTACTGACATTCAAGTCCAAATTGTTTTTATTGTATCATTCAATCAGGGAGTTGACCTCATTTCTATACCCACTCTCATCATCATCACCAGTTATGAGTCCCACCACTGTGGTGTCATCTGCAAATTTGATGATGTGGTTGTTCCCAGCTTTCGCAGAGCAGTCATGGGCAAGGATTGCGAACAGTAGAGGACTTAGCACACAACCCTGGGGTACTCCAGTGTTGACTGTAATACTCCCTGAAATGTTGTTACCAGCACAGATCCTTTGTGGTTTTCCAGTCAGGAAATGGAGGATCCAGTTGCACAGCCCTTTATTTATACCAAAGTTGATTAGCTTTTCTATAGGTTGCATAGGAATCACCATATTGAATGCCGAGCTGAAATCTATGAACAACAACCTGACATAGTTGTTCTTCTCTTCAAGATACTCCAATGTGAGGTGAAGTGACACTGCAATGGCATCAGCAGTTAGTCTGTTTGCCCGGTAGGCAAACTGCAGCGGGGTCAAAGGATTGGGGTAGTAGAGCAGTCAAATGCTTCTTAACCAGTCTTTCGAAGCATATCATTACATTTGATGTAACAGCCACCAGCCTGTAATCATTTAGGAAGGTGGGGTTAGCTTTTTTTTGGACAGAGGGATTATATTGGTAACTTTGAAGCATGCTGATACTTTCTCCTGAATATGTGAGGCATTGAAGATGTCCGTCAGGACTATGTTTAGTTGGTCTGCAAAACCTTTCAATACTTTCCCCAGAATGTTATCAGGGCCAGCAGCCTTCCTGGGGTTCACTTTCCTCAGTTGGTTCCTTGCATCCACAGCACTGAAGTTGAGTACTGCCTCCTTTTGGTCATTCAGAAGCATTACAGCCTCCAGGTTGTTTTTCTTTTCAAACCTGCTATAAAATGTGTTTAGACTGTCCAGAAATTCAGTGCTATCATTGTACTGAGCTGACTTGGTCTTGTAGACAGTTAGCTGTTGAATACCATACCACAGGCTTCCTGAGTCTTTTGCATCCTTGAAGCATCCTTGTATCCTTCTTCCATACTCCATCTTGGCCTCCTAGATACCATTTTTTAGATTAGCCCTTGCCACATTTCTCATCCTTTGCTCTGAAAGCAGTGTTCTTGCACTCAGCAACTCGTACACCTTGCTGTTTAGCCATGTTTTTTGGTTGGCTCTTACTTTAATATTTTTGATGTTTGTTACATTCTCCATGCATATGCATATATAAACCATAGTTGTCTCAGTATATTCATCTATGTTCACCAGATTGTTCACTGTGGCTGCCTCAATGAAGACATCCCAGTTTGTGGTATCAAAGCAGTTCCTGAGACGTACCATGGCTCCTTCATGCCGGACCCAGTTGGCTTATCTCTGATCAAGTTAGGTTTGTAAGCTGAAATTAGTTTTATGGAGATGTGACCAGAGCCACCCAGGTTTGGTTGTTGTACAATTCTGCATGCCCCTTTTATGTTAGTGTAAGCCTTGTCCAGAGTATTTGTTCCCTTTGTAGGAAAATCCACAATTTGGTAGTAATAGGATAACCTCCCTGAGAACTGCTTTGTTGAAGCCACCAGCTATCATAAATGCAGTCAGAATTCTTGCATTGCAGCTCACATATAGTATTATGCAGTATATTCAGTGCTTCAGTGATGTAAGCACTCAGTGGTATACATACAGCTGCTACATAGAAACCATTTAGTTCTCTAGGCACATAAAAAAGTATGCATTTCAGTATCAGAAATTCCACATTTATAGAGCAATGCTCATTCACAATGTTACAGTTTTTGTACCAGCTATCATTCACAAAAATGTACACTCTACCTCCCTTAGCTTTTCCACACAGAGCTAGGTTCCTATCAGTTCTGAACAAAGTGAAACCATCATGGCTTACAGCACTGTCATTAATCCTGTTATTTAACCAAGTTACAAATAAATCCTGTTATTTAACCAAGTTACTCCGAAGCCGTGGTGATACAGCGGTAGCGTTGTTGTCTCACAGCAAGAGGTTCTCCTGTTCGATTTTCGGCTGGAGTGCCTTCTGTGTGGAGTCTGCATGTCCTCCCCGTGGCCGAGTGGCCTCCGAAAGACATGCGTGAATGGGCGTGCCTTCACTGAAGGTTGGGCGTTGGGCTGGCAACTCAGCACCATAAAAATCTACTGCCAATCATTAGCGGACTGGAGTTCTGCTGTGGCGACCCCTAACCGGGAAAAGCCAAAAAGACAAACAACAACATTTAACCAAGTTACTCCACACATACTCCTATCACACACTGTCTGTCCTAGACTTGTACTACTCTTGGATAATCCCGAAGAGGTCAGCACAAAAGGCACTACTGGTACAGATGTACCTCTAAGGTACAATACAGACCTATGTCACTGTAGTAAACAAGCTCTTTATCTGACAATGGGCATGTTTACTCATTACATGTTAGTTAAAGATCACAGGCAGGCACAATGGCATTCAAATGTCTATTACACAAGGGCCAAAAAATGTCAATCGATAGGTTGGTTGATTTGATGGGAAAAGGTCTCCATTAGCCACTCTCTAATGGGGAGCGGCTGTGGCTGAGAATGTCTACATCTGAAATCTTTTCAGTTAGCTTCACTTGGGCTAGCAGTGTTCAAGCATAGTCATTCATCAGAAATATGATGACACCGACACACACTAATTTGTTATTTTATGAAAAGCACACAAGAAAAATCAGTCAGGGAAGGGCATTCTCTGTCTGGGTGCTGATGAAAAAATAACACGTCTAAGCATGCTTTTGTACTGTGTAGAACTGTAGATACATCAGTAATTTTATTTCTTCCCTGATGTTCAATAATTTGATTCACACTTGCAAAAGTATGCTACCATAAATAGCCAAATGTGAACCGGATAATACAAATAGAGAATAATGCCTACCCTTTGCAATGTCTAGGCATCTGAGCCTGAGGCTTACATAAGTCCCCAACTTCTGTAATAAGAAGTTTCATTTAAATGTTTCACACAATTGGATCACTAATTCTGAAAACCAAGAAATGAGTGAGGAGACAGGTGTCAAAAATCCACAATATTCTAAGAACAGAAGCAAAATTGGATTCATAAATACACAGAAGGCAATCACTGAGCATGCAACAATACAACAAGTATTTTGTTCTTCAGCATCGAGAAGGAACTTGTCAAATTACCTGCAAATGCACATTACAATTTCAGTGAAACTACCTTTTTTTTTAAAAAAACTTCCATGAGGATTTTGTTAGACAGCTCTTAGTGTCTCAATTCAGTTGTTTTAGTCAAAGGAAAATTCTTAATTCAGTTTTGTGGGACATCACTGACTATGAAACAGCCCATCAAACAAGGCCAACAAGACAAAGTGACATGAAAGGGGAAAAAGAGAGTTGTAAATCATAATTATGAGGAAGATGTGAGCAGAAAAATGGGCTGGGAGACCGGCAAGGACAAAAATGATACAGAAAAAGGGAAGAAAGCAAAAACAAACACACAGGGCATTAAAGAAGGAGAGAACTCGATGATCAAGAGATGTAATTTACAGAGGGATTTAGGGTGAAGGAGAAGTCAGCTTGTCAGGGATCAAGACCAGTAACAGTTAAGTGCTGGTATTCGGTAAAAGGAATTGGAGAGAGACCAATGACAGTTCAAACTGGAGATACTGAGAAAGACGAATGGCTGAATAGATAAGGTCAGAGAGATAGACAGTGTGAGGGGGAATAAACAAGTAGGAAGGTTAAGCATAGGCGCTGGAAGTGCCAAAGGACTGAAATAACAATCAGGCATGGGAGGAAGGAAGGTGAATGCAGGGAAGACAGAAGAGTTTTCGAATAGTGACCTGGCACATGGGCGGGATCTCAAATCCCATAAATACAATTAGAATTATACAGAAGTTTCAGAAGCATACAAGTAAAAAGATAGGGGGGAGTACAAGAAAAAAGCTAAATATAAGACAGGTAGAAAAACAGAACAAAAGAGTAACCAACAGTGTAAGCAGAATGTGTAAGAGGATAAAGAAAGATGGGACATGATCACATTATTCAAGACAGGATTGACAGTAAAAAAAGAAAAACAGAAGTGGACTGGGAATGGTACATGGTTCATCTGTACCAGGAAATAGAGGGTAGGAAATGAAGGATATGGGACATATAAGCACCTAGAGAAGACAAGGTTGAGTTCTTTCAGGTTTTCTTAATAACTGTGAGGAAGTCAGAGGGAACAAGAGGTACAGTTAATTGTGGAAACATCAATGTTGTAAAGAGAGATGGAAGACTTAGAAATGGAAGTAATGAAGAAAGCCTGAACAAAGCAAGCAGAAACAAAGGGACGAGATGGAAATGAGGACAGTAGGCAGACATATGAAGGGAAACTAACAAACAAATTATACATTTCTCATTCATAAGGAGACAGGGCAACCAAAAGAGGATGCTAGACTGGTTCTTAACAGAAAGTTCATAAGACTGGATAGGGATGATAGAAGTAAGGGAAAGGAGACTGTCTCCCCATGCAGCAGTCTGGACTGAATTTACAGGTAAGGTGACAGGAGTCAGGAGTGGATGTCAGGCAAGGAGACTGGAAGATGAAGGAGTGTAGAGATCTGAGAGGTGGAATAAAGTGAGTGACAATAAGAAAGGGAAGTGGAATGGAGGGATGGGGTAAAAGCAGCAGTCAACAATATGGCTAACGTAGGTGGGAGAGAAACCCAGAAAAAAAAAATGGGGAATGACAAAGAGATATCAGAAAGGAAGGCTTTTAAGAAGCAACAGAGGAAGAAAAAGAGTCAGAGGTATCAAACAGGAAGAAAGAGAAACAGAAATAATGGATGTCACAAGCACAGAGACAGAACTGTCGGAAAGGATTTCTGGTGGAGAATGGGAAGAGGAGAAAATACCTAGCCTGTAGGGTGAACTAAAGAAAGATGAGGAATATAATTAGGAAGGTAAGGACAGTTGGGGAATGACATGGCATGCTGAAAATCTCTAGGATCAGACAAACAGATTTTGCAAGCATCGATAGAAGGAGTAAGAAAATGGTACACAGATGGGATAGGTACAGGAAATACATAATAAGTTAAAAGATTAATGTCGCAGTCATTGAGAAAGAGGTGGAAAAGACCACAGAAATGCTAGGAGGAAGAAATGTGGCAGGAATAGATGGGTGTCCCCATACACTTCTACATAACAGCACAGGAAGAACTGATTACAGAATTAGCAGAGGTCTTCAGCAGATGTCACTGGGGGGAGCTTTCGGACACAATGACAATACCAAAGGTGACTCTACTATACAAAGAAGCAGCAGAAAAAACTGTGTAGCTAGGAGCCTGCCAAAAAAATTTTCTCAGCATGTGTTGCCAATCTCATGAAAAGATCTCTACTGCCTTCATTTTATTACGCTCCCACTAAAAATTCTAATGCTGTTTCTCATTTGCCTCAAAGGCAGAAAACCTAATTGATCTAAGCGGATAAACACTGTAGAAAAGTAGAAAAAGGAAATTCAAAAACCTAGGTACTTAACATCCTATGGAAGCTTAAAAAACAAACAAAGGCAAAAACAAACTTGTAAAAAAACAAACAAAAAAAAAGGCAGACACTGGATTTTCAAGTATAAAAGGTTGCTGCTTTCGTCAAGTTTTATTCCACTCAACTTCTTCAGACAAAAGTGAACCAAGACAAATTAGTTTAAATACCACACCTAAAAGGTCACATGGCATACTCTTCCATTAATTCTTAAAAACATACACATATACTTAGCATTAAATAAAATGCCACTTATATCAGGGCATTCCTTTTTGTTTAGAGCTATTGATCAAATTGAATATGACATTGGGGGGGGGTCCTTAAGTGTAGAATTGGAGGTGCGGGAATTATATTGACAAATAAGAACTAGGGCATACATAAAACCAGGTGTGAATGATGTGTGCCCTATAGCCAGTGTGTTAAAGATGAAAAGTTTACAAAGATGACTATTTGTTACTTTGCACTTACACTATTCTCCACCCCCCCCCATTCTTCAACTCCCCCTTATTTCTTATTTTGTGGTGCTTTGTTTCCACTGACAATTTTTATGCTTCAACGTATAAATGACTTCTGAATTTCTATTTAGGTAGTTTAGTGAATGTGTATTTAGGAAGTATGCTTTAAGTGTTAATAAGTTTTTAAAGATATAAGTGCTTCACTTTTGTCTGAAGAAGTTGAGTGGAATAAAACTTGACGAAAGCCCTAACCTTTTATACTTGAAAATCTAGTGTCATCCTATGGAAGTTTCTTAGTAGTGACAAATAGATTTTCAAACATTCGCTGCAGCAAAAAAGAAACGAAGATAGTAAGGGCCATCTCCCTTTCACACTACGCATTCCACCAATGGCTATGGAAGTCAGGCCAAATGTTTGGATGTCCGCTGGCAGGATAAATCCCATATGTTCCGAAGGATGACAGGGAAGCCTGGTGCAAACTACCAAGTATAATGATGAATGGTCTGGCAGTGAACTTCCTGGTGTTTTTAAACTACATCTTGATCAGCTGTCTGGATACTGTCCTGTTGACAAAATGCAAACAAGCAGCTAATGTCAGCAGTTGCAATACTACTAGGTGCAGATATGAAGCTCCATTAACACATACTTTCTTCTGCCAAAGCTTTTGTATTTTTGGGTAGATAACATAATTAGTAGCTGTGCCATTCTAAATATCTGTGCAATGGGATATTAAAATTAGTCTAAGGAGCGATTTTAATCAATCTCAAAATCAGTCATGATCATAAGGTATCACAATCCAAATGCAGGCAGCCACAAGCAGAGACGGGGATCCTCGCACTAGAATAAGTAAAATGTCAAACAATATGAGCGAACACCCCTGACGGCAATAAAACGTAGATATAATCCAGTGAATAAAAGACTTCTCGTTCTTATAAAACAAACACCATTTATTGACAACGTAGAGTGAGCGCTTTCGCCATAAGGCTTCTTCAAACTCTTATAACAGTTAAAAAACTATTTAAAAATCCTTTATAATACATTCAATGTATTTTCATTGGTTAGACTACGTCACTTCATAAAACCTTAAAGGAACACGTCAATTATAAAATGTTCACTCATTAATACTATACTATGCATATTAAACATACAATCTATCAATTATACAAAGGACTAAACCGTATATCAATATAGAAAACGTATAAAACAAATTAAAATGTATAATCTAACATGTGTATGCATCTAAATGCATCTGTTGAATACAAAGGAGTTTGATGCGTGGATCAGATAACAATAAACGTAACTACAGTAAGATATCAACACAGTGCAAAAAACAATGGTGGGGAAGACGCATGATCTGTAAACAAGCTGATAATACATATAGCGTGTACCAGACAGACCTAGATGACAGTAAGTGCTTAGAACATGATAGGAGCAGATCTAAGCAAGTGCATGAATCAGACAAGTACGTTACAATATAAAAGATTAGATATCACAGTTATATCAGAGAGAGAGTTGGTTTCAAGCAACATGTCATGTAATGGCCATGAAAGGATACTCATCAACTCTAAATCAACTAATAAATGGACGTGTAGATCGATATATACATGATAACAATACCAGAGTTCCACAAAAACTTTGGTAAAATATGAAGGGTAGAAAACTGATGTGTAAAATCCACATACAACTAAAGTAAAAAATTGTAAGTATATACCAAATGGGTACAAACAAATAAAATACAGCAATGAAAACATTAAGATATTAATATTAGTAGGTACTCTGAAAAATATGGTCTTGCATTACTAGATCTTAGTGTTTCTACCGTCTGTATGGTGTCAGATATTTCTTTCTCATGGTAACCCCTCTCTAAAAATCTTTTCTTCATCTCCTGTAAACCACTTTCATAATAGGTACAATCTGGGTTGAGTCTAGAGACCCTCATAAACTGTCCCTTAAGTACATTACTGAATACATGTCGTGGGTGCATGCTTTGTCTATGTAGTAAATTATTTCTCTGACATCCCTTCCTGTGTATGGAGGTATTGAGCATGCCATTTGGTAATCGAAAGATTTCCACATCCAAGAATGAAATATTGTCATATGAAAAGTTCACAGTGAATTTCAAAAATTCAGTTGTGGACTCAAGGTAAGTAACAAAATCTTTAAGAGAGTCCTCATCCCCTAGCCATAAGAAAAAAAGATCATCTACAAACCGGCAGTACATACCCATATAATCATTAAATTGTGTAACACCATGAAGGTATTTATCTTCCCATCTTGCCATTACGAGGTTGGCGTAGCTATTTGCACAGGACGTACCTAGAGCAGTCGCATTTTGAACGCACTGTTAAAAATGAGGTTAGGGCTAACTTGAATTTTAGTAGGATGGGGCTGGAAGTTAAAAAGGCCATGCATAGACGTTGGGACATACTATGTTCAGACAGAGAGGTGAGTAAGGTGGTAGGTCCCACACCACACATAACTTTTAAGAACCATCCAAATTTAAAAAGCCTACTTTGTAGACCAAGAAATGTATTCCATAGCAGTAGCACTGAGAATAGGAACACAGTACCCTGTGGCAGGTGTAATCAGTGCCCTTTTATTTGTAAGGAGACTATGTTTACACACCCTATTACTAAGCTGCACTTTTATTTTAATACCAATACTACTTGTGATAGTAAGAACATAGTATACGCCGCCTTTGTAATGCATGTAATGCCTATTATGTAGGGAAGACGAACCGCATGCTGAAAGAACGTATTAGAGAACATAATTATTTAATTAGGATAGGTTCAGATCTGAACGCCCTGGCAAGACATTATAAAGCAACAAGTACAGAGCATACTTTTAGGTTTCATGTCATTCAAACCATATATAAAGGTTTCAGAGGAGGTGACTTGATCAACAGAACATTAGAGAGTGAGACCAGATGGATCATTAGATGGAGGTCGGATAGACCCCCAGGCCTTAATGATAAAGTACAAATCAAACCTTTCCTGAAAAATAGAAAATTACATAGAGTAAAAAATTAATAAATGATTGTAATAGTTCAGGTTATGTGTCTCAAGTGCGACAAGTGACTATGTGGAGTTCTTTTCTACTAATATTAATATCTTAATGTTTTCATTGCTGTATTTTATTTGTTTGTACCCATTTGGTATATACTTACAATTTTTTACTTTAGTTGTATGTGGATTTTACACATCAGTTTTCTACCCTTCATATTTTACCAAAGTTTTTGTGGAACTCTGGTATTGTTATCATGTATATATTGATCTACACGTCCATTTATTAGTTGATTTAGAGTTGATGAGTATCCTTTCATGGCCATTACATGACATGTTGCTTGAAACCAACTCTCTCTCTGATATAACTGTGATATCTAATCTTTTATATTGTAACGTACTTGTCTGATTCATGCACTTGCTTAGATCTGCTCCTATCATGTTCTAAGCACTTACTGTCATCTAGGTCTGTCTGGTACACGCTATATGTATTATCAGCTTGTTTACAGATCATGCGTCTTCCCCACCATTGTTTTTTGCACTGTGTTGATATCTTACTGTAGTTACGTTTATTGTTATCTGATCCACGCATCAAACTCCTTTGTATTCAACAGATGCATTTAGATGCATACACATGTTAGATTATACATTTTAATTTGTTTTATACGTTTTATATATTGATATACGGTTTAGTCCTTTGTATAATTGATAGATTGTATGTTTAATATGCATAGTATAGTATTAATGAGTGAACATTTTATAATTGACGTGTTCCTTTAAGGTTTTATGAAGTGACGTAGTCTAACCAATGAAAATACATTGAATGTATTATAAAGGATTTTTAAATAGTTTTTTAACTGTTATAAGAGTTTGAAGAAGCCTTATGGCGAAAGCGCTCACTCTACGTTGTCAATAAATGGTGTTTGTTTTATAAGAACGAGAAGTCTTTTATTCACTGGATTATATCTACGTTTTATTGCCGTCAGGGGTGTTCGCTCATATTGTTTGACAGTCATGATCATAAGTTCATTTTAAAACTTATATTCAAGCCACTCCAGTGTGTATTTAGCATTATCACTAAAGTAGACAGAAGGACCATAAGGTCAAGTTAAGCTACACCTTTGTAATTTATGTATAATTACTGGAAAGGAGTGTACTTCATATGTATCAAGATTGGGAGTTTAGCCTAGATGAGAAGGCTATCAGCTGCTAACAAGCTTCATCTATAGCAAAGGGTCTGATATTATTAGACTACATTTGCCTGTTGTGTGATTCTGATCACGCCACTTAATTGGACAATACTCCCAGGTCACACATGAAAAATTGAAAAAAGCCGTTGTGTCTTATGAGTTCATGCAGTGCACAAATTAAAAAGTTATGGAAGCTGGATTACCACAACTGCAACCTATAGAGTCTTTGTGAATGATGGCTACACCACTTGCGTCTGTGAATTGCTTCTTACCCAAATATAGTGAATCATGGGAACAGAACTTCACTATCAAGTTTGTCAGCTCTTAGTAAAGTTTCTGTAACAGCAAATACATCAAGGTCATAGTGGAACATCTACCCTTCCAACAGTGGTAGTTTGCAGGAAACACTGCAGGTAGTAATATGCGTCACTTTTAAAGTATCGAGCAAGCTTCAGCACTTAGCCAGTCAATTTGAGAGTATTATCTGTGGTAGTCAGTCAGAGTTAGGACCTGGGTCTCCACTCTGAATGAAGGGGTGGGTAGTTATGTGTATTTGTTTAAAATGTATACCAAGGATGCACATATCAGTTTACAGAGTCACACAATTCAGCCTCAATAGGTTATTTGTTTCATGCTTTAGAATTAACTGACATGAAAGACAATTCTGCTAGAGTGCTTCAGAGATCAACGTGTCAAACAGTTGTCATCAGTGACAGGCTCACCATTAGACTTCCTTTTCAGTGGGTTACAAATACATTTCATCCTCATAACAACCATATAAACTGTTTTCTGCAGATGCTCACAACACATTACCTGCTTAAAATCACACACACTGACTCTCAAGTCAACTAGTCAAGCTTTGTGCTCTGTTGCAACCCTGTCAGCACCCTGACTGCTAAATGACTAGCCAATTAAAATGTCCCAATCACTGCTGTTAAGGGTAATTTAACCAAACTATTCTTAGCTTCTCCGAGTCAATATGGTATTGTAGCCAGAAACCATCATGGTTCCAAGAAAGTAAAAAAAGCACAATAAAAACACTTCTAATGCTAAAAAGATGACATCTTTTTTTAAGAAGGACAAATATCTGTTACCTAGAACTATCTTCATAAACCTTACTAAGACATTTCATCAAGCAAATTACAATCTCCTCTTAGCCAACTTGAAACATGCTGCATTTAATACTACTGTGCTAAACCGGTTTTCAAATTTACTTCAACTTTGGTCATTCTCACTCAAAACTGTGATGCCTTACTACAAAAATTCACTTCCACTACTAGATTTCCCACAAGGTTCCATTTTAGCCCCTTGACATTCGCCAATATGCCAAAATTAAAATTTGACATGCACAATTTAATGTCTGTTCTTCTCTTCCATTCTAGTCACAAACATAGAGTATCTTTTTCAATTTCGCATCTTACATGAGATGATACATACTTCACACTACAATGGCTTCCTTTATTTGTTCCTCTCTTCCCTCTCAATAGTTACATGAAGATGTGACACTGAGAACTTAACTCTTTACTTTTCACAAAAATGTGTAAGAATTTGCAAAGAAGCCTACTGCTGCCATGTATCAACTAGTGTTTGACTGCAAGAGGGCTAATCACCACCAGTTTTTTAAAACTATACAGATGCCATGTTAGGTAACTTGTACATAACTTCACAAGGGAATACACATCTGTTGATAAGTGTCAGTGAGCAATGTCAGCCCATGGCAAACCTATACATAAGTGTCCTGCACTGAATTCTGCCCTTAATGAGATGATCATACAGTGGCATCCACTGCTGTCATTCTTATACAAATCTATTGTATTGTCAATCCTTCTTTAATATGCTGACCTTCAAATCTGACAAGCTTGTTTTTTTCTAATAATCTTTCTTTCTGCGTGATATCAAGTATCAAAGTTGAAGCACTATTTGAGATTACAGGGAACAACACATATATTATCTCCTCTAGTACCAACTGATTTTTTTCAGACAGTCCACAGTACATGAAGCAATCTTTACTAACATCACATTTCAAAGGTGTCAGTTTTCTTCCTTTCCTGTTTATTCACAACTTTCACATGTATATGGCATTATTACGTGGATTTACAATTGTCTAATGAATAGAACCTTTATAATTAAAATTGGAAAGTTACTTCTGATGGCACAATAACCAATATGTGGGTGTTATAGGAGTTGGTCCTTGGATTGATTCGGTTTACTATCTTCATGTATGAGTTTCCTATATACATAATGCGACATGGGTTAAAAAGTTTGCAGAAGATACCAAATTGGAGCAACTATGAATACAGCAAATAATAAACCTAAAAAAATAGAGATATGCTGATACTCTGTTTATGTGGTCATTAAGAAAGCATATGAAATTTAATGCTACTGAAACAAAAGTGCTATATTTTGGAAACAATTTCTGTTACCTTTATGCCATTAATAATGTAAATTTGGATAACATTAGATACGATTACAGATTTGAAAACGTTAGTTGACAGCAGGCTTAAATATGAAAATGAGATGCTTCTGGTGACTAGAAAGTGCTGCCCCCAATAAAGGACATTTTATGTAGCATTACCAGCTGGAATGAAAAAGTTCCTTTCCATATTTACAAGGCAGTAGTAAGACCTATTATTAAACACTTAGCAGTAGTTTATGCATACAATCACTGACAGTTAAATATACTGGAAAAGATTCACAGACATTTTACAAGACAAATCACTAAAACAAGACAAATGAATTTTGTGAATAGGTTGGCAAATTTGTCCTGGCAATCACCTACAGATTAATAAGAGAAAAATCTAATTTTAATTTATACATGCATGAAAAATGAAGTCTTGACAGCGAACATATGGATTGTGTTTAAACTTCTTTTATTTAGGAACAAGAAACCACTGTTTATGAACAACCTTTGTCTATAATACTATTTTATGGAGAAGGTCCATTCATGGTACATATGGTAAATTATGGAATGGTTTACCTTTAGGCGTTAGAAAGGCAATGAGCCCTGAGAAATTTAAGAGTACTGTAGATGATTAGTTTGCCAATAATCTACTTGTCCATTCATTGATTTTCAGAAAACTTATGTAAAGTCTCATCAGAAGCTCAGAGTTTGAAATTTAAAAACATTATTGAAAATATCATATAGTGGACTTATCAGATCTTAGTATGCACAGATATATTCTGCATTTGAACATCTTATCTTTCATCTTTTGGCTATTTTTGCCAGATTTTCTGACTTCTTGCTATCACATAATTATTAACACAAGCAGGATGACGTCTAATATTTCTATCTCTTCTCCATCAAGAATAAATTTATTAATTTTTATCAGTTATCATGATCTTTGTGTTTTTCATCTTAAGGTACAAATCTATTTTGATACTAGTTGTTTAATCTTGATAAACAGATATTTCACACTGTTTTCACTTTCAGCCAGTAGTGAGGTATCATTAGCAGAGAGGAGGCTTTTGGTAAAATTTTCCTTAATTTTCACACAAACATTTTATTCATACAGTCCTGCTTCTATGATTATTTGCTCTGCAAAAACATTAAACAGGTATGGAGAAACTATATTGTACTGTCATACACCTTTACTAATTCTAAACCATCTTCTTCCCCCTTGTTCTGTTCAAACTATTGCTTTGTGATTTATGGTAAGATTGCATATAAGGACTATCACGTGCTCTGGTATACCAATGCCTCTCACTTTGGTAAACAATTTCTAATGATTTACAAAGTCAAAGGTCTTGCTATAATCAATGAAACAAGTGTAGATATATTTTTAATATGCATCTGAGTTTTTATACATCCATCTCATATTCATGAAGATGTCTCTTCATCCTAGCTGTTCCCTGAATCCTGCTTGCACTTCTGGCAATTCATGTTCTAATCAAGGTTATAACCTCCACTGCATAATTGTAAGAATAATCTTGATGCTCTGGAAAGCTGAATGGGAACAACATGAACTTGAAATACTAATCACTCACATGAACCTGAAGAGCTTCCTTTGCTCCCTGTGAACAGGGATATGGAGATAGGCGCCCTTTAGGTAAAGAGTGATTTAGAAAACTTTCAGAAAGAAGAGTGAAATTAGGGCCTGCAAGGTGAAAATATGAATGTGATGATAATTAAAAAAATGTTCAGCCTGGAAAGATCCAGAATGGGAATACGGAAGAGTCTGGAATAAATGAACTGAGCCTCTTCTCCTTTAGCTACATCTTTAACCAGGCTACAGTGAACTGTTTGGTCACCTCTAGTGCTAGATAGGTTTGGTCCTGAGGGAATGGGGTGCATACATAAAGGTGAAACTGTTTTAAACTCTAGATTTTAATTTGAGAAATAATATCTCTCACCCAACTGTTGAATGTCAGACAAACCAACTGTTCTTGAAGTGTGTCAGTCTACCAAAGAGGTGGAACCAAAGGAGGGAGAAAAACTAGAGAGTGAGACATGGGAACATAGTGCTGCTCAAGGGGCTCCTGGGCAAGGGAGCATTTTCTACCTCTTCTCCTCCCTTGCCACTTTTCTTTTATGTGCTACCTTTCCATGCCTATTCCTTTTGAAAGATTTTTTTTTTTGCTGAAATTGTTCTGCCCTGGTCTGTTTTTTATTATAAAGAGACAGTGCTTTAATGTGTATTTTTGATCTATTTTTTTTAAATAATTTTTATTAATTTTAACAAATATACAATATTTACAAAGAAAAAAAGGATACAATCATCAAAATAAATGATAACTTATTATATGTTATAATTAATACTTCCAATTTATCCCAACAACAAACAAATTTAGAATTATAATTATGCAATCTTATCATTTATTTTTCATTTTTGCATAACATAGTAGCAGTAACTAAAAATATTCAAAGGAGCTTCTTTTAATTTTGATATTCTTGTTATCACTTTTCTGGAAATAGCAATTATATTGTGAAAAATTTGAAGGTGGTTTTCTCCTTTATTTTAGGATGAAAAGGTGAACAAGTTATTTTACTAATTCTATTATTTTAACCTTTTCTTCCAAGCACCTTAATCCTTCTTGGGGGGGGGGGGGTCAAACAGCTGATACTCACTCAAGGACATATACAAAGCAAAGGCTGCAACATTATCAATGCATGTTTACTTACCACCACCACAGTGGGTGATACTCTGCTGCAAGCATCTACAGCACTGTAATTACATTGTACTGCATGTTTGCTGCACTGGCAAGCAGTCTGACCTAGTCTGCACACTTGGTCTTTTAGGTTTTCATCTAAGATCTGAACCAGTGTTTACAAGCTATTTGAGGATCTGCCTTGGCATAAGAATACACATTTGTCACCTAAAGAATATGAGCAAAATAAAGATTTATATTCAACAATTGCTCTTACATAGGTTATAAATAATTTAACCAGGGGTAGTTCGATAACTTGCATTGCCTTTAACTTAAGAGCATGTGTTACTCTTAAAATCCAGACTGGGAGGTATTCAGATAACTAAATCATAATATTCATAGCTCATAGCAAAGTACTAAGATACCTGCCCTTGTGGACCATTTTAAGCCTAGATAATTTCCCTTTTTATGCTTAAATTAACTTATCCCATATGGTTAGAGAGTGGCTTTACCCATCCCTTGGTCAATAATTACATATCACCCCTAATAGGAATAACTGGGATCATACCATAGATAATTTGAGGTTAGGAGATGTCTCTGTCCATTAGAAGCACATTGGGCAGACCAGGAGTAAATTTTCTGTTTCCTATCCATACATCCAAGTTGTGCTTGAACATGGACAGGGATGAACTTTGTTTAATGTGGATGGGGAGTCTGTTCCAGGACATCGATATCCTCTGAGAGATACAGCTGTCCATTCAAACCATTCCATTGATGTTACAGAATAAGTTTAGATCCATAGACAGAGTGATTCTAATGCCACTGGACTTGTTGATGTGCAGTAATCCATTTGTATTCGGCTGAAGGATGCTTTGTATGCCAGACACATATCACCTTTTACATCTGCAGGATACAGAGGATAGTGACAGGGCTTTGAGTCTGTCTATGCAGGACATGTTGTTTAAGCCTTGTTTCCTTTTAGTAAGGCATCTCTCTGGGTACTCCATGTGTTTGGACTAATACATGCCAAAGGGGGCATTATATTCAATGATGGACCTTATGGGAGCTGTGTAAAGGGGGACAATGACATCTCTAGATCTAGACACATTCCCTTTGTCTACAAGTTGTGCGATATAGAAGGACTTTCTTACAACAATGAATACGTTAGTCAAAAGTGACGTCACTGTCCACAAAGTTTCCAAATCCCAAACAAGTGGGTCAACTCTTACAGGTTTATAGTAAATGTGGTAGCTCCTTGGGGAAGATGACTTCCCAAAGGATACAAATAATGCATTTTTTGGCATTTAGTTTCAGTTCATGATTTTGGCATTAGTTATTTATTTGGAACAAACCTTTCTGCAGGACTGCAAAGTCATTTTAGGATTCAATGACTGCTCCTAGCTTGCATTCATCTGCAAACTTAGTCAGCTACAGTCCTTTATTGTTGGCTTTTACTTCAGAAAAGTTTATGTCAAATTAAGAGGGGTCTCAGCATGAAATCCTTGGGGACTCCACTTGTGATTGATCTCTCTGCAGAGGTAACTTCCCTATTTTGATTTACTGCATTCTGTGAACCAGTTAGCAACTCACTGGGTGACACAGGGGTTTATTCCTAGTTTGTTTAGCTGTTCTACTACACCTGACTGGGGATCTGTGTCAAAACCTTTGGCCAGGTCAAGGTACACAGTGTGTACTATTGTGCCTTCATCCACTGCAGACTGAGAAAGCATGACCTACCCTTTATGAATCCAAACCGAAATGGCTGCAGTGTTTGGAGGTTTCGTATGTCCTAATTGATGAGACCAAGGTTGAACTTTTTGGCCACAGTTCCAAAAGGTACGTCTGGCACAAAAACAACACTTTGTATCACCAAAAGAACACCATCCCCACGGTGAAGCATGGTGGTGGCAGTATCATGCATTGGGGTTGCTTTTCTTTAGCTGGAACTGGGGCATTAGACAAGGTGGAGTGAATTATGAACAGTTCCAAATACAATCACTTTTGGCCCAAAACCTTCAGGCATCTGCTAGAAAGCTGAAGAAGAAGAGGAATTTCAACTTTCAACATGACAGTGATCCCAAGCATGCATCCAAATCAACAAAAGAATGGCTTCACCAGAAGAAAATTAAAGTTTTGGAATGGCCCAGCCAGAGCCCAGACCTAAATCCAACAGAAAATCTGTGGGGTGACCTGAAGAGGGCTGTGCACAAGAGATGGCCTTCCAATCTCACAAATTTGGAGCACTTTTGCTGGGAAGAGCAGGCAAATATTGCTGATAAGACTCCTACCCAAGAAGACTGAATGCTGTAATTAAAACAAAAGGTGCTTCAACAATGTATTAGTTTAAAGGTGTGCACACTTATTCAACCAGCTTATTGTACATTTTCTATTTTTTATATTTTTTCCCGTAATAGATTTGTTTGTTTTTTAAATGAGTTGTACAGATTACAGGTCACATTAAAAGTGGGAAAAGTTTTGAAATGGCACAAAAGATGCTAGGGCTACTACTCGTGAAACACTCGTATTTATTTTATTTTAAACGCCAAAATATAACCAAACGTTTTTCGTCCTTACTCAATGCTCGGACTTCTTCAGAAATGAATTACAACCATTTTAAAATTCTTCTGTTATTTATAAGTTCATACATAAAAGCCCAACAAAAAACTAATCAGCGAACACAGGATCATTTAAAGGTATATTAGCCTAAAAGCCTACTAGTTTACTAATATATTCTAAAACTTCCAATCCAGTCATTATATTACAATAAAATCAACCAATGATAATAAATTAAATTAATATAAAGGTGAATTGATACATTACTAGTAAGTATACAATAAATAAAATTCCTAATAATAAACTTCCTAATAATAAAATTTATCCCATCACTTATTGTAATACTTTTTAAGCCTATATAAATACCATGTATTCTCATCACCTGTATGTTTTTTTTTAAATTCTATTTGTTAACTAGAACAAATGTTACAACCCTTTTGGCATTTATGTTCTACACTCAATCATCTCTCTAAACTTTTTAATTTGAGCAAACACATAAGTGAACATTTTTCATTTAAGCCTGGGCTTACAAAAGCATTTAATTTTAATTGCCATAATAATTCTACCTTTTCAAGTAGTAAACTGTAAGGACCTCCTCTTATATCTGTTTTCACTTGTACAAGTACCCTGAATTGAAATTTATGTTCAGGGAAGCTCATTACATGTCTGGCAAGTGCATTATCTTCCTTATTTAACCTGATGTCTCTTTAATGTTCGTACACTCTTTCTTTGATCTTTCTCTCTGTCTTTCCCACGTAAAAAGCGGGACAGCTGCAACAAGTTGCCACATACACTACCCCTTTTGTATTACAATCAAACTTCTCCTTGGAATTTATTCTATAACCATTTATTGTTGTTTTTGCTCCTGACGCCATCAAGTGGCAATAGGAACAACAACCACATTGTATCATACCTGCTCTCATTCTAAAAGGAATTTTATTCCCACATTTATACATCCAATCTTTAAAGTTTGGACCCCTTTTCCATGTAACCTTCAATGAGGCTCCTAACCTACCCCTATTAAACCATCATCACATATTAAAAACCAATTTTTCTCTGAAATGTTCTTAATATGCCCATGATCTAAGGAAAATCTTAGTATACAACTCAAATTAAAATTAGTCAAAATTCTCTCATTATTCTGGCTGTATACACAATTCATATCTGTAATTATCAACTTTTTTTCTGTCGATTGTGGATTTTCCTGTTTTTTTTTAAATAGGTTCATACACTCCTGTGTATCTTTTGATGTTACTTCATCTATTAAATTATCTATAAATGGAGCAGGGTATGCTCTATTTATGAACATTAGTCTTAACTTGTCACATTCTTCCCTAAAGGCTACATCCGATGTAATCATCCGTGCAGCTCGGATCAACTGGCCCTTGACTACTGATTTTTTCTGATACATCGGATGTGCACTTGAAAAATGTAAAAACTTGTTTGAATATGTGGGTTTCCTATAGATGTTAGCTTCATAATAATGTAAAGTTTTATTCTTAATCAAATTTATGTCCAAAAAGGAAATTGAACTATTACTAAATGTGTGTGTAAAATATAAAAATTCAGTTGAATCATTCAATATCGTCAACAAATTTCCAGCTGTCTCTTCATCCCCATCAAATATGATGAAGATATCATCTATAAATCTAGCATAAAACTTGACTTGAGCCATATACATACTGTTTTTAAATAATATATTGTTTTCCCAGTATGATAATACCATATTCGCGAAACTAGCCTCACATGGGGAGCCCATGGCTACACCTTCCTTCTGAACATACATCTGATGTTCAAACATTATGAAATTATATGTTAAAACCACATCAAGAAGTTCCTGGACCAAACTGATCTCTTCTGTTGGTGCTCCCTTTTGCCTCATTCTAATGGATACCCATTCAGGGTTGTTTGTCTACGTATGCTAATGTACTTGTATCGAAAGAATTGAATCAGCAAGGATCGGACAATAACACACACATGCCTGTTATGAGAGAATGGTTAACAACTACGGTGAATTTGCATGTGCTAAATCAACGGTCTCAAAGTGGGGATGAGGACAGGGTTGATAGACAACAGCCATTACCTAACCTTTTAAATTCACTGGATCAATTTATGTTAAAATACAAAAAATTGAGCTTGGAGATAGAGTATTTTCATGAATGTATAAAATTGGGAATAGTTCCCAAAGGTTTAAGAACTTGGCATTACCCTTCTGGTTTGACATCGGGTTCAGTCTTTCATCAAGAATTGATTAAACATTTTAATCAACAAGGTTTGGGTATGTTACAAATAATAATCGATCATTATATTTTGATTAATAAAAATTTGGAACAACATATTTCCCAATTGGATTGTCAAATAAAGCAACATGCAGATTTTTTGAGGTATAAATATGAATATATTCGCTGCTTTCATAGTATAGAGCAGCACATAGATAAAATCAGACATTATAAGCTGAAAAAGTTACAAAGAGATCAAAAACAATATGCCTCAAATACTGCATACCCTGCACCACCAAAAGCTCAATTCCCACTAGATTTGGGATTGAGTGGGATAAATATGACAACAGAGGAGAACATGGCCAATGAGGAGATTTATGAGGGAAATATTTCACTAAATGAGAATGAAGAGCCGAGTACTAGTACTGATTTGCAAGATAACAATGGAGAAGTAAGGAAAAGCGAAAGAATTAAGGCCCGTAACAACAACAAGAACAATAATAATCATAATGACAATTTTAGAGAAAACCAACAAAATTGTGTTTCTTATTCTAGACAGGGTTTTCAGAGACGAAATCAGAAAAGGAACGGGAACTGGAGGAAGAACAACAAAAACAGGAGACAGTGACTTTGAACCCTCATTTTCCATCATGTGTAAAGGTTTATAACACCAACAAAGATTTTTTAGTATATAATTTTTCATCATTTCAGGTGACTGAACATTTGGTGGACATTTTAGCTAGAGGCTCTACTTTTGTTCCATCTACCAGAATGAATTTATCAGAAACGTTATGTGATATAAAATTATTTGTTAGGAAATTAAATTTGAAATTAATGTTTTTTGAGCAACAAACATGTGAACTTTCTTTGAGAATATCAAGTTGTTTTAATCCACCATTACATAATACTTTAAACATGTTCGAAAGGATATGTGAGGTGGATTTAAGAAGGTTGGAAAAATCAAATTTTAATTATGAATTTAATCTGAAGTCAGATGAAAAAGAGGAATTAGAGCTATTGATGGCAGCTGATGTTAGAGTAATGAACCCCGGTAAGGGAGGGGGATTGGTCATCATGGATACACCATTCTACAAGGACAAAGTTTTAGATATACTTACTAGTGAAACATATGCACCTTCTTCGATGAATGAGTATAATAAATCTATACATTTCATAAAAAGCTTTTTAAATGAGTTATTTATTGAAGCGAGAATAGATGTGCATACCTACAATTATTTAGTAATGCAAACACGAAAAGTTCCTTATATGTTTGGTGTACCAAAACTACATAAGTGTATTAACAATCCCCCTCTCCGCCCTATAGTAGATGGGAGAGGTTCAGCCACTTATGCGTGTGCAAAATTTCTGGACAACATATTGAAAAAATATGTGAGTACAGAAGAATGGATTATGAAGGACTCTTGGATGTTCTTAGAAAAAAATTAGAAGTTATGTACTCGCCATAACGTTCCATCTGAGTAGGTGTATTCATTTGTCTGCAACCTGTGGGTTATGGATCCGATATCGGATCCGAACCGGCATGGTTTTCCAGCTATGGATCCAAGCTCTCAATCTTCCCCTCACCCATAATGCCCTGCTCTACCCTCATGACCTCAGATCGAGTTTGCCAACAGCAACAACACCCTGAGAAGGGTAACAGATAATATGCAGGAAACTGAAAGGCCAGGGGGATAGGAGGGCGGGATGGTTGCAGACAAATGAATACACCTACTCAGATGGAACGTTATGGTGAGTACATAACTTCTAAATCTGAAGTAGGAGATTCATTTGTCTGCAACCTGTGGGACAGAGTCCCCAGCTACCTGAATCTTGGGCGGCCATCATGGAAGGATATTCCGGAGCACCGGAGCCAAAGGATGCTCTACCCCTAGATGCAAGATCCAACTTATAGTGGGAGATAAAAGTATGAGATGAAGCCCACGTGGCTGCTGCACAAATATCATCTAGAGGAATCCTAGCCTTAAAGGCTGCCGAGGTAGATACTGACCGGGTTGAATGGGCATGAACACCCTCCGGTGCGGGCCTTCCTGAAGCTTGATAAGCCAATAAAATGCACTGTGAAATCCAGCGGGACAGAGAAACTTTAGAAATTGGCTTGCCCAAATTAAATTTTGCAAAGGAAATAAACAACTGGTCGGATTGCCTATGACCAGCCGTCCTGTTTAGATAAAATCTAAGTTGCCTGTGAACATCTAAAGAGTGAAGCTTATATTCACCTTTATTTTCATATTTCGGGAAGAAAACAGGGAGGTTAATGGACTGATTGATGTTTGCTTCAGAAGCGACTTTAGGAAGAAAGGACGGGTTGGTCCTGAGGTAGACACGGTCCGGATGAAATACCAAGTAAGGAGGTTTAGCTGATAATGCTTGAAGCTCTGAAACTCTCTTGGCCGATGTAATGGCTACCAAAAAGGCTGTCTTGAAAGACAAGAATTTGAGATCCACCGTAGCCGCAGGTTCGAAAGGAGGGGCGGTCAAGGCCTGGAGAACCAAAGAGAGGTCCCAAGGAGGAACCGCTTGCTTTACAGGGGGCCTGAGAAGAAAAGTACCTTTAAGGAAAATTTTACACAACTTGGCTGACATAAGAGGGTTAGAGTCATGGCCAATGTGATAATGAGAAATTGCCGCCAGTTGTACTTTGACTGTGGAACTGCTGGCACCATCGTTAAAAAGAGTGGTTAGAAAGTCAAGCACTAAAGGGAGAGGAACCGTGAAGGGATTCAGGCCTTGCCGCTCCGCCCACAAAGAAAACCGTTTCCACTTGCTGCGGTAGACCTTTCTAGTGGACGGTTTATGAGCTGCCACCAGAATTGCCTTAACCGGTGACGAAATACCGAGACTCCTGATCAAGAGTGGAACTGGAGCAGCCAAGCGGTCAGCTTCAGGCTGTCCAGATTCGGAGGAGGTATGCAGGATGGATGGGATATCAGATCCGGAATGGGATCTAGAATCCAAGGAGGATTCACCGAGTGAGACCTTAGGAAGGGGAACCAGATCTGTCGAGGCCAAAACGGAGCAATGAGAATCATTCTGCAACCCACCCGAGAGGCTTTCTGAAGAACTTGGAGCATCAGAGGCAAGGGTGGATAAGCATACAGAAGACCGGGTGGCCAAGCATGCACCAGAGCGTCTCTTGGGGAACCTCCGGGAGGAGGAATCAGAGCGAAAAAACTGTCGCACTTGGTGTTTGAGGGAGAGGCAAAAAGATCGCATGAAGGAGTTCCCCACCGTGCGAATATGCGTTCCGCTACTAGACAATTGAGAGACCACTCGTAAGGGGTCAGAATGGTGCGACTGAGCTTGTCCGCTAGGATGTTGGACCGACCCGGAATGTGCATTGCTATTAGAAAGCGGTTGGTGGAGATTGCCCATTCCCAAACTCTCATGGCTTCTCGACAAAGAGGGTAAGACCTTGTTCCCCCTTGCTTGTTGATGTACCAGACCACCGACATGTTGTCCGATTGAATCACAATTGTTCCCAAGGGAAGAAAGTCCTGAAGTGCTAGCAACGCTAAGAGCACTGCTCTCATCTCTAGAACATTGATATGCAGTAAGGTCTCTGAATCGTTCCACGTGCCTTGGGCGGTCCGGCCCGCAAAATGCCCCCCCCCACCCGAGGCGGGAGGCATCCGTGGTCACCGTGGCGAGAGGGGGAGAAGCACAGAATGGGCGGCCCTCGTGGAGAACTGGGGAGTGAAGCCACCACAAGAGGGACCGCTTGCAAGCCTTGCTGATCGCAATGGGATGATGCATAGGGAGAGCAAGGTAAGACCACTGTACTAAGAGAGTCCACTGTAGAATGCGCATATTGAGCCTGGCAAGAGGGAGAAGTGCTATAGCAGATGCCATGGACCCTAGAGCCCTCAGGACCAACTCCACCGGAACAGAAGTTGAGTGGAGAATGGCCCGCACCTGGAGCTGCAGATTTTGAACTCTGTCCGCAGTGAGGAAGGCTCGTAAACTCCTTGTGTCTAGCCTGGCCCCTATAAAATCTAAGAGCTGAGTGGGCGCCTGGTTGGATTTCTTTGTATTTATTGTAATGCCCAGAAAAGGAGCAAGATGGAGAAAGGAGTCTCGCGCCAATAATAGTAGATGCCTTGTTGGGGCGGTAAGAAGCCAGTCGTCCAGGTAGGGAAAGACCTGCACCCCCTGAAGCCTCAGGTGGGCCGCTACCACTGCTAATACTTTGGTGAACACCCTGGGGCTGTGGTGAGACCAAAGGGAAGGACCCGAACTGGTAGTGACTGGCTCCCAGCCGAAGCGGAGGAACCTCCTGGAGCGCCTGTCCATCAGGATGTGGTAGTACGCGTCTTTGAGGTCTATCGAGCACATCCAGTGATTTTCTCCCAGAAGGGGGAGAATAGATTGCAGAGTGACCATTCGAATTTTTCTTTGGGGACTGCCAGATTCAAGAGAGAAAGGTCTAGAATTGGTCTTAGTTCCCCGTCTTCTTTGGCACTAAAAAGAACCTGGAGTAGAACCCTGCTCCGGTCTGGTCTGCCCGGACGGGCTGGATGGCTCTTTTCTTTAGCAGATGGCCAATTTCTGCCAAAGCGGCCTCCCGTTGACCGGGTGGAACGTCTGGGAGGGACTTCAACTTTGGAAAGTGAAGAAAAGGGATGCGATATCCTCTGGATATGATTTGGAGAACCCAGCGGTCTGATGTTATGGACTCCCATGCCGCTAGGTGCCCCGCAAAACGTCCCCCGACTGCCTCCAGAGTGGAGCAGTCGGGCAACCCCTCAGGGTTGCTGCGCGGGCCGTTCAGAGAAAGGTTCCCTGGACCCGAAGTTTCTGGGAGCCCCTCTGCCTCTAGGGCGGCGTCCTCCCTGTCCTCCTCTGCCACGGAAGGACTGGTTGTCCGGAGCAGGCTGGGACTGCTGCGACTTCCGGAACCACATCTTCTTCTGACCCTTTTGGTTCCTAGAATAGGGCCTCTGGGGTGCAGAGAAGCGGATTCCGACGGCAGACAGCGTCTTCCCGTCCTTCTCGCTCTGGGTCAACGTTTCGCGAACGGTTTTGCCAAAGAGAGCAGAACCATCAAAGGGGGCGTTCGCAAATGACGCTTTGAAGGGCTCAGAAAAATCGCAGTGACGGAGCCAGGCCTGGCGTCTAGTGACTAGGCCTGCCCCCGCAGCTCTAGCGGCGCCTTCCGTAGCATGGGAGAGTAGCCGCATAGAGGTATTAGTAACTGACCTAAGAGTGGCCATACGGGTGGAGTGCAGAACCCTGTCCTCCTCCGACATGGACTCTGGGGGAGATGCAGCATATTCTTTAATGAGATCTCGCTGCATCCTAATGACATGTGCCAGTAGTTCAGCCCTTACCAAGAAGGTCGCTGAACTAAACATCCACTTCCCAAGCGGTCCATCATCCGAGACTCCTTGCTCGGGGATGGACTGAGGGACTCTCCTGAGCAAGTTCCCTCTTGGTGGCCGCCCGTCAACATGGCATCTACCGGAGGCCCCTTACTCCAATGGGCACGGTCGGACGGTGGGCTAAGGATCCTATCGGGCCTCTTAGGAATTGGCTCCACGATGTCCGGTTCCTTCCACGCCCTGGTGGTAATGAGGTCCACCAGGGGGTCGGCAGGAGGGGACACCCAAGAGGTAGACGGGCCCGCTTCAAATGCCTCCAAGAACACGGACTTGTCCGAGGAAGACTTGGGGGCAGACCACCCCCCCCTTATACGGAGCATTTCCATGATGTCTCCAAATGAGACATCCTCGGGGGTGACCGTGGGGAGCCTTCCCTTCCTCCAAGTCCGTGTCTTCCGTGAGAGACTCGGGGAGTCAATGTGCCTCCTTTTGCACGTATGCTTGAGGGACATCCTCTGGGGGGCTGTCAGAGGACTCCTCGCAAGCAGCAACTTGTTCCATTGGAGCAACTTGGGGCACAGAAGCGGGCTGTCCCAGGGGCCGGATGGTGGAAGCCTGGCCCAGTGCAGAGGGAGCGCGGGACGGAGCCGGAACAAGTGCCGGGGGTCCGGAGACCCTCAACAGGGCCCTCTCCACTACAAACGCCGAAGGGGAGCCGACCTCGACCAAAGGATCCGACAATCGGCTCCCCCTCGGATCCGAAGAGTGGATCGAAGCCGGCACCGAAGCGCTCGGATCCGAAGGGACAGTGCGCTCCGACACCGACGGCGCCGAAGGAGCACTGATCCCCCTGGATCCGAGGCTCGGATCCAGGCTCCGAGAGGTCGGATCCGATGCACTCGAGGGCAGGGTCGGATCCGAAGTACCAAGTACTATCGGCGCCGACCCACCCCGGCCCGGCTGCTCGGCTCCACCTGCTCCGAGCCCGGATAGCGGGTCGGAGAAGGAGCAATAGGTTTGAAAAAGGGTGTTGAGCTCCCCAGAGGGGAGGCAAGAGCACTCCCATCTGCATCTGGGCCTGGATGAATCTTCTCATCATCCGGTCCAGATCAGCATCGAAAGGCTATCGTAGATCTCGACGAGGCTACCGAGGTAGGCCTGGAGTGCCTCCTCGATAGCCTCGACGGAGATCGGGTCTCCTCCTCCTCAGGTCCCGGTGAAAAGCACACTGGAGACCAGAGCCGAGAAGGAGGAGACCGAGCCGACAACGGAGCCGGGAGAAGCCGCTTGGCTGGCGGGGCGAAACAGAGGTCTCGGCCCGCCGCTGAGGTGCTTCTCCCTCCGGTCCTTTTTCCTAGCATCCCTCTCCTCCGAACCAGAAACGGGAGGTTGAGTCCCAGGAGGAGGAGGGGGTGCCACGGAGGGAAGAACCGAAGGCACGGTTACTCCCGAAGGAGCGGAGGTCGGAGCCGAGTCCGGCGGTAAAAGGCCCGCCAACACAAGCTTGGACCTCCGCTCCTTCAGTGCCCTGGGGTTGAACCCTGCACAAATGGAGCATCCAGATGTGAGGTGTTCAACCCCCAGGCATCTAACACACCGAGTGTGGCCATCAGCTGGGGAAAGCTTATGGCCACACTCGGAGCATTTAGAAAATATAGATTTGGGCTGTTCAGCCATCCCAATCTATAAAGAAGTTACTAAACTAAAGTAACTAAACAAAATACACACACAGGCCCAACACACACACACTACGCCAACAGCGAGGGGAGGGAAAAAAAGTTTTTAGATTAACTCTAAAAGTAAAGTATCAAAGGGGAAACCTACAACTTTCACACAAAAAAAAGAATAAAAAACTTCAAATTTCTAATATTAACAGTAGAAAACTAGCACTTAGCTGAGAGCTTTAGAAACCAATCCAGTCACCATGCGCGGCAAACGAGATCTGAGGTCATGAGGGTAGAGCAGGGCATTATGGGTGAGGGGAGGAGTTGAGAGCTTGGATCCTTAGCTGGAAAACCATGCCGGTTCGGATCCGATATCGGATCTATAACCCACAGGTTGCAGACAAATGAATCTCCTACTTCAGATTTAATGAGTTTCCTTACTGTCAGATTAATAATTTTATGACAGTTGACATTAAAGAGTTATATACTAGTATCCCACATAATATAGGAGTTGAATGGGTATCCATTAGAATGAGGCAAAAGGGAGCACCAACAGAAGAGATCAGTTTGGTCCAGAAACTTCTTGATGTGGTTTAAACATATAATTTCATAATGTTTGAACGTCAGATGTATGTTCAGAAGGAAGGTGTAGCCATGGGCTCCCCATGTGGGGCTAGTTTCGCGAATATGGTATTATCATACTGGGAAAACAATATATTATTTAAAAACAGTATGTATATGGCTCAAGTCAAGTTTTATGCTAGATTTATAGATGATATCTTCATCATATTTGATGGGGGTGTAGAGACAGCTGGAAATTTGTTGATGATATTGAATGATTCAACTGAATTTTTATATTTTACACACACATTTAGTAATAGTTCAATTTCCTTTTTGGACATAAATTTGATTAAGAATAAAACTATATTATTATGAAGCTAACATCTATAGGAAACCCACACATTCAAACAAGTTTTTACATTTTTCAAGTGCACATCCGATGTATCAGAAAAAATCAGTAGTCAAGGGCCAGTTGATCCGAGCCGCACGGATGATTACATCGGATGTAGCCTTTAGGGAAGAATGTGACAAGTTAAGACTAATGTTCATAAATAGAGCATACCCTGCTCCATTTATAGATAATTTAATAGATGAAGTAACATTGAAAACATACACAGGAGTGTATGAACCTATTTTAAAAAAACAGGAAAATCCACAATCGACAGAAAAAAAGTTGATAATTACAGATATGAATTGTGTATACAGCCAGAATAATGACAGAATTTTGACTAATTTTAATTTGAGTTGTATACTAAGATTTTCCTTAGATCATAGGCATATTAAGAACATTTTAGAGAAAAATTGTTTTTTAATATGTGATGATGGTTTAATAGGGGGTAGATTAGGAGCCTCATTGAAGGTTACATGGAAAAGGGGTCCGAACTTTAAAGACTGGATGTATAAATGTGGGACTAAAATTCCTTTTAGAACGAGAGCAGGTATGATACAATGTGGTGGTTGTTCCTATTGCCACTTGATGGCGTCAGGAGCAAAAACAACAATAAATGGTTATAGAATAAATTCCAGGGAGAAGTTTGATTGTAATACAAAAGGGGTAGTGTATGTGGCAACTTGTTGCAGCTGTCCCGCTTTTTACGTGGGAAAGACAGAGAGAAAGATCAAAGAAAGAGTGTATGAACATCGAAGAGACATCAGGTTAAATAAGGAAGATAATGCACTTACCAGACATGTAATGAGCTTCCCTGAACATAAATTTCAATTCAGGGTACTTGTACAAGTGAAAAAAGATTAAGAGGAGGTCCTTACAGTTTACTACTTGAAAAGGTAGAATTATTATGGCAATTAAAATTAAATGCTTTTATAAGCCTAGGCTTAAATGAAAAATGTTCACTTATGTGTTTGCTCAAATTAAAAAAGTTTAGAGAGATGATTGAGTGTAGAACATAAATGCCAAAAGGGTTGTAACATTTGTTCTAGTTAACAAATAGAATTTTAAAAAACATACAGGTGATGAGAATACATGGTATTTATATAGGCTTAAAAAGTATTACAATAAGTGATGGGATAGATTTTATTATTAGGAAGTTTATTATTAGGAATTTTATTTATTGTATACTTACTAGTAATGTATCAATTCACCTTTATATTCATTTAATTTATAATCATTGGTTGATTTTATTGTAATATGACTGGATTGGAAGTTTTAGAATATATTAGTAAACTAGTAGGCTTTTAGGCTAATATACCTTTAAATGATCCTGTGTTCGCTGATTAGTTTTTTGGCGGGCTTTTATGTATGAACTTATAAATAACAGAAGAATTTTAAAATGGTTGTAATTAATTTCTGAAGTCCGAGCATTGAGTAAGGACGAAAAACGTTTGGTTATATTTTGGCGTTTAAAATAAAATAAATACGAGTGTTTCACGAGTAATAGCCCTAGCATCTTTTGTGCCAGTTTGGAAGTAAATTTTTAAAAGTTTTGAAATGTTTTATTGTGGTCTCATTTTTTTATATCAGAAAAACCTGGCATTTTAACAGGGGTGTGTACGCTTTTTATATCCACTGTGTGTGTGTGTGTGTGTGTGTGTGTATATATATATATATATATATATATATATATATATATATATATATATATATATAGATATATATATATATGTGTGTGTGTGTGTGTGTGCACATCTCTTACACACTGTGTTATGCATGATCATCAGAAAGGCATGAGACAATTTTTACACTGTTGTAAGATACTCATCTCAATCAGGTAGGATAGAGAAGCTGTGGGGAAGTGCTAGTCCATGATACTGACGGGAATGACTCTGGGTTCAGGGGTAACTATAACTGCTTGGAGTTCGGTTTTAGGATAATGTTTGGGTGGACTTGCTGAGTATTTAAATTTCAATGCAAAATAACTAGCCAGGAAGGTTTCTTTTGCCACCAACAAGAACCAGTTAACTAATTGTAGTAAAAAAACTCACTAATTTGATACTAAAATCAGTGCAAGCAGTATCAGTACACTCAACATTACACAATTTTATCAAAGGTCTTTTAGACTGGAGAGTAGTTCAAGGGGAGAAACTTTGCAATATGATACTTATATACTTACTGTCAATTCCCAATAAATGAGGAGAGGGAGGGAATTGTGTTGTTAAATTATCATAAGGGGTAGGCAATAACAGATACACTGGGTTTAAGAATACAACTACACTACAACAGGGCGGGTGAGAGGTAAAAATAAGTAAACCCTTAGCTGACTGGCCTGAAACTGCCTTTAATGCATAGACTAGTCCTGAACTAGTCTGACATATACTCAATACTTAAGAATGAAACTAGGGTTTAATACGAACAGTTAGACCACTTAAAAAGCAAAGTGCAGTGCAACAATGTAATGGAATTACTAAAATAGACTCAAAGATCTTAGCTAAAGCAGATGCAGTCTGTTTAAAAAAACAGCAATGAATAAAAACACCTATCTGTCTTTCTCTATGTAATGAAACTATTACAATGCAACAGTAATTTAAAATATCACAGCAAACAGCAGCTTTGGAATTCTTAGACCCTTACCTCAAAAATCTCGTTAGTAATATCATCTAACCCAGGGCCCCCAACAACTCCTTTTTCTCCCCTCAACTCCAAAATATGTCCTACCCAAGCCTTTTTCAAATGATCTAACTCCCTTTTTATTGCTCATCTTAATATACGCAGTATAAACAATAAAGTAACTCAACTCCAAGCCCTAACTGAAATCTACTCCTTTGATATACTCTGCTTAACAGAAACTTGGTTGAAACCTACAACCAAAGACAATGAGATCATCCCACCTGGATATAATATCCTAAGACTAGACCGAACTTCCAAAAAAGGTGGAGGAGTTGCTATCCTATATAAACCTAGCTTACAATTAACCACTCATAACTGCAAACCACCTCTAGACTCCAATGCAGAAATTCTTATCTCCAAACTTCTTATTAACAATGCCAAATCCATCTATATCATTTGTATATATCTACCTCCTGATAATAACATAGCAACCATGGAAAATATACTTTGCTGGCTATCCCAAAACCTGCCTCAAGAAACCATCATTCTAGGTGACACAAATATTGACTGGACCTGCTTCCGCAGCAACCTCCCCTCAAGCCATATAAACCTATATGGGTATTCCCAAACCATTACCTCCCCTACCAGGATAAATAAATCCAACAAGAAATCAAGCTTATTAGACTGGATTCTCATTAACCATCATCCTCATACTTATGACTCAGGAACCCTCCCTGATGATTTAAGTGACCACTCTCTTACCTATATCATCAGACATAAAACCAACTTTCCCTCTCCAACATCCATTAAAAACATCAGATCTAAAAAGAATTTTAACCCTGAACTTTTCCAGATGGAACTAATAGCATGTAACTGGTCACCCTTACAAAACCTACCTTTAGATGAAGCCGTTAGTTACTTTAACTCCAACTTCCTTGACATCCTGAGCCACCATGCCCCTACCAGACAAATTAGAGCTAAAAACAAACATGCTCCATGGCTCTCTAAAGAAACCAAACAAAAAATCAATGCTAGAAACAAACATTGGGCAAAATGGAGAAAACTCAAACCCTATACACCAACAAACCTTTAGACAACTAAGAAACCAAACTAAAAAAGCTATAATATCTGACAAAAAAAACTACTACCTCCTATCCTAACAAGCCAGTCAAAACAAGTCAAAGAAATTTTGGTCTAGTATCAACCAACTACTCCATCCAGGTCAATCCACCACTCCTAACCCTCAAAACACTGAACACAAAACACCAATAAATATAGCCAATGATTTTAATACCTTTTTCACTGACACTATACAAATACTAGCTAGTCAGCTCTCACCTAACAACTTTACTTTACCTACTAATAAAGCAACATTTCCCCTTCTTTTCACTTTCAACCCATCCCGACATCATATATACTAACCCTTCTTCAGAAATTGAAACCATGCTCTCCCTCAGCAGACCAACTACCTGCTGAATTCCTACAACTAGCCGCTAAAGCTATTGCCTATCCAATATCTATCCTAATCAATAGAACTATTACCGAAAGTTATATCCCTACTTTATGGAAAATTTCCCATATTATCCTCCTCCACAAAGGTGGGCAATCCACTGAACTCTCCAACTATCGGCCCATTGCCCTCCTCTCACCTCTGGCAAAGATCATGGAAGAATACATTCACAGACAACTACTTCACCATCTAACACAAAATAATTTACTAGCCAACTGTCAGCATGGTTTTAGACCTTCACATAGCACCACTACTGCCCTTCTTTCCTTCACAGATAGTATCAACAAACACCGCAATCTAAACAAACTCTCTTCTGCCCTATTTATTGACCTGTCTAAAGCTTTTGACATGGTAAATCACCAAATTCTCATCACAATACTAAAATCCCTGTCACTTGATACATCATCCATAAAGTGGTTCCAGTCTTACCTTGACAAAAGACAACAGGCCGTACTATGGCACAAGTCTCTCTCTACACACTTGCCAGTCAACATTGGTGTCCCCCAAGGATCCATCCTTGAACCTCTACTTTTTTCCATTTTCATCAATGACCTTCACCTTGCCATCCCCCAAGCCACATGCATACAATATGCAGATGACTCTACACTGATATGCTCAGCCCCCTCCTCTTCTGAACTTCTCTACCTTACCCAACAAGTCTTTAACACAGTTGAGCAATGGTTCACACATAGATGCCTTCTCTTAAACCCCAAAAAGACTAAACTCCTCCTTTTCTCTCCTACTAGAAAATCCCCCCCATTGGATTTCTCAGTTAACTCTACCAATAAAACTATTATATCCCCTGAACCTACCACCAAACTACTAGGAGTCACCATTGACAATAATCTAAACTTTGATATCCATATAAACAATACTATAAAAACTGTCAACAAAAAGCTAGGCTCTCTATATAGGATAAAATCATTCTCCTACCTTCAGCTTGAACCACAATAGCACACACTCATCTAATCTCTCCTCTTCTATATGCCTCGCCTATTTTTACTAAGCTATCTAAAAATAATCTCAGCAAACTGGAAATGTCCTACAATAACATCGCCAGATTTGCAACAGGTAACCCATTTAAAACCCATCACTGCTTTAATTTAAAACAGCTAGGATGGCTTGAACTATAAATACCATCAACTAACTATAGCTCACAAAACCCTTTACACATCTTCCAAAACACCTATTCTTTCCACACTAATCACTCCTTATAAAAACCTAGATTCCTTAAGGTCTTCTCAGAAACTTCTAGCACATACTACTAAAACAAAAAACAAGACTGGTGACTCACTTTTTTCTAATATAGTTGGAAAAGCCTGGAATCTCCTACCAAATGAACTCTCCACACTTCCTTCACTTTCCTGTTTCAAAAACAATCTGAAAGTGCATCTCAAAACTCACTGGTTACACCCATGCTCTAAACCTGACTAGATCAAGAGTCACTAAATACTCTGATCTTCCCATCCCATCTACTTATCTAAAGAAACTTCTTCTTATAAAACTAGTTCTACTAACTATGTCTAGAACACCTAATCTATATTACTTTCTTTTGCTATGACTGTATTCTACACTGTAAATTTTGGGATTTAACTGCATCCTTTGTTATGCCTGTATTCTACACTGTTCATTTTTTACTATGATAACCTGTAATTCACACTGTAAATAGAATTTATTTGTCTTCTATAGCCGTAGATAGAATTGTGTTAAATTCATTGTCTTACCTAGGAGCTTATCTCCCCGGGCCTCTACTGAAAATGGATATGTATCCAGTTAAACTAGTCCGGTAAACAAATGTAAAATAAAAATAAAATAAATCTGTACCCAGGTTGATTTTATGTACTGGTCTGAATGGATCAAAGTACAACACACCACTCTTTTCAGTATTTATACATAAAACATGATTTTCAACCAATTGTATATGTCCAAAACATACTAACTGAATGTAATATAATCAGGAGCACTGCTTAAAAATCCACCTATTTTAATATTATCTGCATATTTGGACACCCAACGCGTGTTATTAGGAAATAAAGAAAATACAAAATTGAGCAGTAATGGGTCTAATATGGACACCTGAGGAAAACCAGATCCAGTTTATGACCAACTGGAAAAGTGACCTTGCAGTTTAACACAGATTCCATTGCCCAGCGCCTTACTAACATTATTATAAAATTGTACAAAATCAGTAAATGTAGATTGTTTACCCATAACACCATGCTGGTTGGTATTAGTTAAATTCAGTTCTGCTCCCTCATAAATTACAGCTGACAAGCACCATTTGAAACATTTACTTAATACTGATGGTAGACTATTGGGACAGTGACTGGCAATGACACTGTAAAATTTATATATAGGCAGAGCATTAACAAGGTGCCAGCTTTAAGGAACAACAGTGATTTTTAACAGTTAATTAAACAGCATAGACAATAATTTCATTAACTGATCTTTTATGTTATATAGAAAACAACCTTGTATTAAATCCAGATCCTCTGAGCTGCTATTTATGCCCATTTTAACCATTTCTTCCTTGATTATGGAATATGCAGTTTAAGAACTATCAAAAGTTAAAGGTGCAACATATGTAAGATCTTATTTCATGACACAAGTGTAATAAAGTAGCTATTCAGAATTTCTGCTACTTTGTTACTAGTACTAATAAGGGTGCCCTTGTGCAAAATTGGGTCCACTCTGTTGCTGACATTGTTTGTACTGTTAACATAACTATAGAACAACTTCTGGTTGGAGTGCTTTATCGATAAGTCCTCATATGCAGTCTTAACTGTTTTAATTAGACTATTTAACTCTCTACATACTTGACGAAGTGCTTGCTTGGTGTTATTTGAGCTGTGCTATTTAGAAGTGCTAAACGTTCTTTTATTTAATAATTTTGTTAATCTTCTGTTTTACCACCTGGTTTATCATACTTAGATTTAACCAATTTAACCATTTTGTGTGAATTCAAGATGTCCTGACATTACGTTTCAAATAAACTCAACAAAGACAAGGGATCGTAAATGTGTCTATTGGAATGAAATATATTAAAAAGTTCAGCTTAACTGGTCATAATGCTAAGGTAGACCTAGACCTTCATTCCAGAATTGATCCAAGATCCTGGTCTCATCATTAGGGAGTATATCCAGACTTGAAGCCAACATCAATCCTCAGGCAGCCTCCAACAACACTACCAATGAGTGAGCTGTAGGTTACCTGCAGATGTATCGGAATTCCTCTTATACTCTGCAGCACCTGTCTTGTTTCTTAAGTGAAGGTATTCAGAAGTCTAAGTGCATAGTCATCAGTTCAAAGGCATACTCAAACGTTGGATGCACCAGGATACTGCAAAGGATTTAGTCTCATTCATGCCAGTTGACTATGAGACTCATTTTTTTGGACTATGACACCACCTTGGATGGCGTTTCCAAGTTACATATCATCCACAGGGGAGCTTGCAGAAACTGTCTTAAAGTAATTGGCAACATACCCCATAGCAAAAGAAATCAGGGAAGAGTAAACAAGATCCTCCTCTTCTAAGATGTCCAACTCCTATATATTTGACAGAACTTATTCTATTCTTTAAACTGTTTGGCACTTTTTTTCTTTAAGAAACATTTCATTATAACATATCAACTAGGACAGATGAAGTTATATATACAAAAAAAAACATAGTTACATGATTTAAATGAACAAATGGTAAACCAGCAATGAAATATTTCCCCTTTATAAAACCCTATTTAAAGTATATTTACACCTCTTTAAAAATTGATATTAATTCTATAATTTATCCTGGCAGTGCAACTGCATTTATCTTCAATTGTCAATCAACTTCTTTACATTTCAAAATGTTTTCCTAGTCACTTCTCTTAATGACTGCATCATTTCATCAGTAATACAAAATACAAGCTTTCCTAAATTACTGGAAATAAGACTACATTTTGGCAAAGCATTAGGAACATAAATACATTTGTATATTCTAAAGGACACTTTTCTTGATGTTTTTCAAATACAGAAACTTTCAGATGCTATACAGTTAATAGATAAACTATACATTGAGATTTGCATATAAATAAAACATTTTGGCTCAAAACTATACATTAGCACATACTTCATAATATTGGGAACAGTAAATACAATAACAGTGACTACAATCTCTGCATGGAAATGTACCTTTTTTACCCTGCAATAGTGTATTAATCCAAAGTATTTTTCCAACAATGCCTTTACATTTGATATTTTTATTAAAACATTTTAATGCAGCCCTCCCTACAGTTGTTAATTCTTTATTACCTAATGCAACTCACCAATTTGTAATAATAATATCTTTATTGTGACCAGCATCAGCAGAAAAACTCAGGACAAATGCATTTTCACTATGCTGATGCTCTCCAACCTCCTTTTCAGCTAAAAATATTGTTTCAAAATAGGCTTAAGCTTAACAGCTCTCCTCATAAGAATTTTATCAGTAATTCAAACAATTCACGTGGGTGGGTACCTCCTCTCATTAAACATTCTTTTTAAAGAAATTACAATAAACAAAACAAATTGTCATCAGATATTAATCTCAATAGTCTAAGTGCCCTTTAACAATATTTGTTTTCACATTCAGCAATTGATTAATAGAAAAATGCAAATAAGAGTTTAGAAGTGTCCTTTCTATAAATATTGGAATTAAAAAAACATTTCCACTTAGTTTCATCTAATTTCCACATACAATGCCTTCAAATATTAACTGTGAAATAAAGACAATTAGCAGACTTTTGCCAGCTGATTCAAAAATGATAAAACTTGCATTCACTCCCCCCACCAAAAAAATCATCTATACAGCAGGAATGTAAAAAAAAAAATCATCTTTTTAAATTCTTCAAATTGATAAATAAATAATCTTCCCATTCTGCTAAAACTATATTTGTACATAACGGGGCTACAGTGGCACACACTACCATGTCTTTTATGTAACTGAATATCTGCTCATTGAAAACAAAATAGTTATTTTTTAAGAATGACTCCATCATGTCAAAAGGAAATTAGATTTTTTTTGTACTGCTAATGGCCTAATACCCCCCCCCCAAAAAAAAGTCCTCAAACAATCAATAACCTGCCCAATCAGAATCAAAGTTTATAAAGACATAATGTCAACAGTAACAAAAAGATAATTCTCTTAATAAATGCCTATTAATATTTACCATTTTTTGTGAAAAAAATCTATGAATATTTAATATAAGAAAGGACATGGGTAAAATATTTTTGAAACCTAAAATCAAGCAAAACAGCATCTGGTTCCATTTTCAAGCTATATGCCTCAAGTATCAACCTACAAGGTGGATTTGATTATTTTCATGACTTTTAAAATGATCAAAATATGTTTCCCAAACATGCCTTATCAACAATTAAAAAGTCGTGCATTTTCCAGTCACCGGCAACAAGACAAAGCTAAGCCACCATGGAGAAGTGCAAATCTTCAAAATAAAAGGAACAAATAAAACTTTAATAAGCACAATAAGACTCTTGACAACGACAAAAGCAGTTGAGCACTTTCGGCAAGTGCCTTCTTCAAATCATGTTAAACTTCATTCAGAACAACAATTTAAAAGTAAGAGATCCAATCACAACAAATATAAACTTAATTTTTACTTAGCTAGCCTCTAACTGCCCTTGGTGTGTTATTTGACGTAATGTTCCAGTCACAACTACCATTTGTAGATGAAGCCAATAACAAATAATCAAACTTTTTGTAAGATGCCATCTCTTTCAATTTAAAACATTTTTTATAACAGTCACAATTGACTTAACATATCAAGTACTGCTTTATCATAATTTATTTTATCTATGACAATAATGTACTATCCCTTATCAGTTTTCATGACTCTTACTCCATCCAAAGATCTGAATCGATTTAAAGCTTTACAATAACAATATGTTCAAATGATGGTCTTTATAAGAGTGATTTAACATTTTCCTAATGTCCTGTTCACACAGTTCAAATGTTTACAGATTATTAACTAAGGAAGAATTAAAGCATTGCTAGGTCTCTTTATAAGTATATCATCACAGTTAACACAATTAAACAGATATGCCAAATTTAACTTATAAGTAAAAAATTTCAGTTCAGTTAACATTTTGTACAAAGTAGCTCAACTAGATAGAATGAAAATGAACCTCTTAGATAAAACTCACTTTTGCATGTCAGAAAGGTCAAAGTCACTTAAGTTAAATACCTTGAACCATATCACTCACCTGGAATGACTCCATCAAACTCTCACCCTCTTTCATCTTCTGGATACACCTCTGCTTCTTCCTCTTAGGGGGAGTCATTTGATGATTTTCCTGCTCCACAACTGGATGCGGGTTCTCACCTGAGGATTGTGATTGGTTGAAATTCACCAGTGGACTTTGATGAAGCCTACTGCTGTACCTCTTCATGAGTCTCTTCAACCATCACTCTGCTACAGGGACTGGGGCTGTCTCATGTCTACAAAAGCTGATGAATCCTCACTAGCTACTTCAACATTAGTTTCACCATAACTGCTTAAAACACTATTCCCATTTCTGTTCTTATTGGTACTACTACTGACTCTAATAAGAAAAGAAGTGTAAGGTGTACTAGATTCATATTTATTCTGGTCATGTTTCAACCTTTTAACATTTTTTCTTTAATGTTAAGTTTGTCCTTGTAAATACGATCCAAAATCAAACCAAATTTGGATTGAATGTCCATAATTAGCTGAGATTTAATTTTACTATCCAATTTCTCAGTATCAGTCTTACGAACAGCTAGCTTGTTTTCACTATATCACATTAAAATTTCCATGAATTTAAGCCACATTTGTTAAAATAAATAAATAAATAAATAACCAACTCATGAAATAAACTGTTATGAGACTTTAGATCTGTTCAACACTTAAAAAGCCTTATCCCTCATGGGACTCATTTAGTCTTAAGATATTCTGTGAAAAATAAATTATCCCTAACCAATAACTTATATTTGGACAAGATCTTCTTCAGTTCTGCAAGCCACAAATCAGCATTAGCATCCCCCAGCCATCTGATACTAACACAAGATTTCTCAGACAGTAAAAACCCTGTTACTAGTGCCATCAGTAGCATTAGTATATTAATCAACTAAGGCCCATTAATGCAGATTCTGCTAAAAGAAAAAAAGATCCAAGGAAGCTGGTGAGGTGGTCAAATTAGCTATGGTCATCTCCTTGTCCAATAACTTCATTAACTGGACCACTCTGACCATCAGGACACTTCTGTAACTGGACAATTAATTTATTCAAGTTCTCCAGTTCTTTGAAGAACTCATCTGATATTGTATGAAGACTGATACCACTCAATAAAGGGCTGACCATGCTCCTTACCAAAACTAAACACTCAACAAAATAAAACTGGCACAATGGAGCAACACCCCAAAACATACACTTTTAAAATAACAGATAATGTACTACATGATCAGTCAAAGATAAACACCCAGGCAGTTAGGCAGAGAAAGCAGGAAATGCTAGTGAATAATGCTAGTGAATGATACAGTGTATCACCACCAAGACACGACAGGGAGAAAGATCAACTTTATCCTCTTTATGTCGTGGAGCTGGTTTATACAAGATGTGCCCTTGGTGGAGTTCTATATCCACCCTGAATACATTTGATCCGATACTAAACATGTGAACACAACTTCCAAATCTTAAACAAACGGAATGAACGACACTCAGCAATAGCCATTGAACCTCATACTACTGTAACACTTTTGCAAGACATCCCATGGTGCATGGTCATATTCTATCTCAAAGTCCCTTCTCTAGTACATAATACACTTAACCAGTATTGGCAAACATCCATGACACTTCAAGTATCTGTGCAGAGTCAGAGAGTTAACCTACTGTTCCTTGACTAGGGTGGAATCTGTATTGCTCTTCCTAAATCAAAGACTCATCTGTTGGATGAATTTGATTTTTCTGTACCCCGGCATCAGCTTTTCCAAGGAAGATGAGGTACAAGATCCACTTAAAATTTTGAACACACCCTCCTTTTTCACTTTTTAAAAATGTGGTCCAACATCCCTTTTTACCACTCAAGAAGAACTATTCCAGCTTTCCATGTATCACTACTACTAGACGTTTGGCTTTTCCCGGTTAGGGGTCGCCACAGCGGAACTCCTGTCTGCTAATGATTGGCAGTGGATTTTTACGGTGCCGAGTTGCCAGCCCGACACCCAACCTTCAAAGAAGACACGCCCATTCACGCACGCATCTACCTGCATGTCTTTAACGTCACTTGACCAGCACTGCAAAGGCATATTAACCCCAGCACCCTGGTAGTGTCCAGCACTTTCAACATTTCTCTTCTTTCCTTTTTTTATGAAGTAACATTCACAAGGTTTTAAATCGGTTCACACCCTGACCACAGCCACATATGCCTTCTCAACGTTCCCAAACACACGTAAAGAATATTGAACTCTCATGACCCTAACAGCAGCGATGCAAAGGTAAAGAGTTAATTTACTGTATTCCACAGACAGGAGAGAATCTGACTGTTCTTCATGAAGCACAGCCTCTGCCACTGAATGATCTAACACTACAGCATATGTTTTCCCAGCTAGACTAATGAGAATGATACCCATATAATTCAAACACACCCTTCGGTTTCATTTTTTAAATAATGTTCTCCGGCACCCTTTATCATTCCTTCCTTTTCTCTTTTTCTTTCCTTTTATTGTACAATAACACTCATAAAGAAGTATATCAGTTCTCTCACTGATCCCAAAATAGAATACACAGGATTCATCGCCAAAAGCCACAGAAAAGATAGTTTACCTTTGTGAACTGCCCAGGAGCTTAACAGTTCTACATAGGTTACTTAAGCGAGTACAGTCACAGCAAAACAGTTACGCTGAAAATTACTTTCAGCAAAAATTGGACTTTGCACTCTCTCCACTCCTGCATGACTGTGGACTTAATATAAGTTATGGGGGTGTGGGGGCTCCCCACCGTGGCACATGAAGGGGACATAAAAGCTTTGCCCATTTGTTTGCTGAAAGTGGTTTTCAGTGTGAGTGTTCTAGTTTGTCAGAACTCACTGAAATTGCCTTTGGTGATTCCAACTCCCTAAAATGCAAAATGTGCAAAGATACTATTTCTGAAAATGAAATATTCTAACCAGTAGATTCCTGGACTTTTACAATAAGTTTCATACAAAAGTCTTGGACCCTTCTTATCAAGTACTTTGATCTCCCTCTAAAGAGTTGGAAACAAAAAGCATGATTCATTTTCAATGCACATGCTTGCTAAAATAACTAAAGATCTGGCTTAGTAATTACTCTTCCATTGTTGATTTACAATCACATACTATACACAGTCATTAATGGGGTACCTGTAGACCTTTTGAGGACTATAAATTTGATCTCGAACAAAAGAAGTGAAAGTGTGATTCTGGAAGAATATATATATATTCCTATATTTACTGTATGTCTACAAGTACACTGTATACTGTATCCGATATTGTGGTATCTCAAAGTTGTCATCTTGCTTAGAGGTACAGAGATCAAAGAATTAGTACATATAAGTAGCAGCTAGGTATGGGTGGTGCATCCCCATGTTAGTGACAGCACAGTGGAGCAAAGTCTCTCCTGAAAAAATGCTTTAAAAGTATAAAAAGAAGTTATGTACTTACCATAACATTCCATCTGAGTAGTTAGACTTCATTTGTCATCATCCTGTGGGCTTTGGATCCGGACCAGATCCGAGCTCCAAGCTTCTCCCCTTACCCATAACACCAATGCATCTCCTTCCTTCCCTCAGATCAAGTTTGTCACCCAACACATGAGCCCAATCATCAAAACCTGACTCACAAGTAAAGGCAAGAGGGCCACAAGGGTACTATCTCTTAGTCACTCAAGTGAAAGAACTCAATAACAAGGCCAGGGGGAAAGGGGGAAAGAGGGAGGGACGGCTGATGACAAATGTATTCTAACTACTCAGATGGAATGTTATGGTAAGTACATAACTTCTTTATCTGAAGTAGTTAACTTCATTTGGTCATCAACCTGTGGGACAGAGTCCCCAGCTACCATAACCTTGTGAGGCCATCATGGTATTCCGGAGTACCGTGGAGGCAAAGAATGCTCTCCCTCTGGAAACCATGCCCAATTTATAATGAAAAATGAAAGTATGACATGAGGACCAAGTAGCCACTGAACAACTATCATCTAAGGATACTCTGGACCAAAAAGCAGCTGATGTAGCCATGAACCTGGTAGAATGGGCATGAACCCTCCTTGGAATAGGAATACCTTTATCTTTGTAAACCTGCAGAATGCAAAGGGAAATCTACTTGGCAATCGTCACCTTGGAAATTGGTTTTCCTTGAAAAGGTCTAGCGAAGGACACAAACAATTGGTCAGACTTGCGAAACAGCCTAGTCATGTGTAAGTAGAAATGTAACTGCCTATGTACATCTAACAAATGCAGTTTATATTCCTCCCTGTTCTGAAAATTTGGAAAAAAGACAGCTAGATTGATTGATATTCGATTCTGAAGCCACTTTAGGCAAAAATAAGAAGTTATGTACTCACCATAACGTTCCATCTGAGTAGGTGGCTTCATTTGTCTGCAATCTGTGGGTCTTGGATCCGATATCGGATCCGAGCCGGCAACTTGTTTCATAGCTAATGGATCCGAGCTCCTAGCTCCTCCCCTCACCCATAATCCCCTGCCAACCCTCCATGACCTCAGATCAAGTTTGCCTCTCTACAGATACCCAAAAAGGGTATTCCAATAAAACAACTCACATAGATCCACTGAAGGCCAGGGGGAAGGAGGGGGGGTTGGTTGCAGACAAATGAAGCCACCTACTCAGATGGAACGTTATGGTGAGTACATAACTTCTTAATCTGAAGTAGGGACTTCATTTGTCAGCAACCTGTGGGACAGAGTCCCCAGCTACATGAATCTTGGGTGGCCATCATGGAAGGATACTGCGGAGCACCGCAGAGCCAAAGGATGCTCTCCCTCTAGAAATTACGTCCAGTTTGTAGTAGTTAATAAAGGTATGAGATGAGGCCCAAGTGGCTGCCGAACAAATATCATCCAATGGAACTCTAGATTTGAAGGCCACAGAAGTAGAGATGGAACGAGTGGAATGTGCACAAACTCCTTCAGGTGCGGGTCTCCCAGAAGCTTGGTACGCTAAGAGAATACATTGGGAAATCCAGCATGACAGGGAGATTTTTGATACTGCTTTCCCCAAATTAAATTTGGCAAAGGAAATGAACAGCTGGTCGGATTGCCTGTGACCAGCAGTTCTATGAGTATAAAAATGCAGCTGCCTATGAACATCTAATGAATGCAGCTTGTACTCTCCTTTATTCAGATATTTAGGAAAGAAGACCGGTAGATTTATGGATTGATTTATATTGGTTTCTGATGCTATTTTGGGAAGGAAGGAGGGATTGGTCCTGAGGTACACTCTGTCCGGATGAAAGATCAAGTAAGGAGGTTTCACAGAAAGAGCTTGAAGCTCCGAAACTCTTTTCGCTGAAGTAATGGCTACAAGGAATGCTGTTTTCCAGGACAAGTATTTGAGATACACTGAAGCGGCAGGTTCAAATGGTGGAGCAGTCAGGGCTTGAAGAACTAGTGAAAGATCCCAAGGGGGTACGGCTTCTTTTATAGGGGGTCTAAGCAAAAAGGTGCCCTTGAGAAAGGTTTTACACAATTTGGCCGACATCAAGGGCCCTGTATCATGACCACATGGTAATGGGAGATGGCAGCCAATTGTACTTTGACAGTTGAGCAACTAGCGCCTTCCTGAAAAAGTTTGGTTAGGAAGTCCAGTATGGATGGAAGAGGAGCCGTAAAGGGATCTAGATTATGATGCTCCACTCAGACGGAGAAACGTTTCCATTTACTGCGGTACACTTTCCTGGTGGAAGGTTTATGCGCTGCCACGAGGATGGCTTTGACTGGTGAAGAGATACTGGGAGTCCTAACTAGGAGTGGAACTGGAGCAACCAAGCTGCAGCTTCAGACTGTCCAGATTTGGGGTCGGTAATCCCGACGGATGGGAGATTAGATCTGAACTGGGATCCAGAATCCAAGGGGGATTCACTAGGTGAGACCACAGGTAAGGGAACCAAATTTGCTGAGGCCAGAATGGGGCAATGAGGATCATCCTGCTCCCCAACCACGAGGCTTTTTGTAAGAGCTGCAGCATCAGGGGTACAGGAGGATAGGCATAAAGTAAACCGGGCGGCCAAGCATGCACCAGAGCGTCTCTTGGAGTTTCCCCTGGAGGGGGAATCAGAGCGAAGAAATTGTCGCATTTGGTGTTTGAGGGAGAGGCAAAAAGATCGCAGCAGGGTTGCCCACATATTGTGAATATCTGCTTCGCTACTAGTGGGTTGAGAGACCACTCGTAAGGGGTAAGAAGGGTGTGGCTGAGTTTGTCCGCTAGGATGTTGACCCGCCCCGGAATGTGCGTTGCAATCAGAAAGCGGTTGGTGGAAATCGCCCATTCCCACACTCTCATGGCTTCGCGGCATAGAGGGTAAGACCTGGTTCCCCCCTGTTTGTTGATGTACCAGACAACAGACATGTTGTCTGACTGAATTGCAATCGTTCCTATGGGGAGGAGATTCTGAAGTGCTTGCAACGCGTACAGCACCGCTCTCATCTCCAGAACGTTAAGATGCAGGGAGGTCACTGTATCGTTCCACGTGCCTTGGACGGTCCTGCCTGAATAATGCCCCCCCACCCGAGGCGGGAGGCGTCCGTGGTCACCGAGGTGAGAGGGGGAGAGGTGCAGAAGGGTCGGCCCGTATGGAGATCATTAGCATGAAACCACCATAATAGGGCCCTCCTGCAAGCCTTGCTGATAGCGATGGGATGGTGGAGAGGAAAGGACAGAAAGGAGCATTGTACTAGAAGGGTCCACTGCAGTACCCGCATGTTCAGACGGGCGCATGGAAGAAGCATTATCGCTGCCGCCATGGAGCACAGCGCCCTCAGGACCAATTCTGCCGGTGGTGCTTCTGACTGGAGGATGGCCCGCACATGAAGTTGCAAATTCCGTAGTCGTTCTGACGTCAGGAAGACTCGTAGATCTCTGGTGTCTATTCTGGCTCCTATAAATTCTATGACTTGTGTTGGGGCCAGAAAAGATTTGTCGGCATTGATGGTGATGCCTAACTGGGGGGCTAGGCGGAGAAAGAAATCTCTGGCTGAGCAAAGTAGATGCCTTGTTGGGGCGGTCAGGAGCCAGTCGTCCAGGTACGAGAAGACCTGCATTCCCTGGAGTCTCAGGTGGGCCGCTATCACTGCTAATAACTTGGTGAACACCCGGGGGCTGTGGTGAGGCCAAAGGGAAGGACCCTGAACTGGTAGTGACTGGCTCCCAGCGGAGGAACTTCCTGGATCGTCTGTCCATTAGAATGTGGTATTACGCATCCTTGAGGTCTATAGAGCACATCCAATCGTTCTCCCTTAGAAGGGGAAGAATAGATTGAAGAGTGACCATTCAGAATTTTTCCTTGGTTACCGACAGGTTCAAACGGGACAGGTCTAGAATTGGTCTCGAGTCCCCCGTCTTTTTTGGCACCAAAAAGAACCTGGAGTAGAACCCTAATCCGAGCTGGTCTTGGGGGACGGGCTGGATGGCTCTTTTTCTTAGCAGCTGCTGAATCTCTGCGGCTGCAGCCTCCCTCTGATCAGGTGGTACATCGGGGAGGTTCTTGAATTTGGGGACATGAAGTAATGGGATTTTGTATTCTCTGGATATAATTCGAAGCACCCAGCGGTCTGTCGTGATGGACTCCCATGCCGCTAGGTCCTCCGAGAAGCGCCCCCCGACTGCCTCCAGAGTGGAGCAGTCTGGCAACCCTTCAGGGCTGCTGCGTGGGCCAGTCAGAGAAAGGTTCTCTGGACCCAAGGTTCCTCAGAGCCCCTCTGCCCCTGGGGCGGCGTCCTCCTTGTCCTCCTCTGCCACGAAAGGACTGGTTGTCCAGAGCGGGTTGGGAGTGTTGCGTTTTCCGGAACCACATCTTCTTCTGACCCTTTTGGTTCTTCGAAAAGGACCGCTGGGGAGCAGAGAAGCGGACTCCGACAGCAGACAACGTCTTCCTGTCCTTCTCGCTCTGGACAAGTGTCTCGCAAACCGTTTTGCCAAACAGGGCAGAACCATCGAAAGGGGCGTTCGCAAAGGATGCTTTAAAGGGCTCCGTAAAGTCACAATGACGGAGCCAGGCCTGACGTCTCATGACTAGGCCCACTCCGCTAGCTCTAGCGGCTCCCTCGGTGGCGTGGGACAATAGCCGCATAGAGGTATTTGAAATAGATCTCAGAGTGGCCATTCGGGTGGAGTACAATTGTTTGTCCTCCGCCAACATGGACTCAGGGGGGGAGGCAGCGTATTTATTGATAAGATCCTGCTGCATCCTGATGACATGTGCCATATAGTTCAGAGACCTTACTGAAAAGGTCGCTGAACTAAAAACTCGCTTCCCTAAGCGATGCATCGAGCGGGACTCCTTGCTCGGTGGATGGACTGAGGGGCTCTTCTGAGCTAGTTCCCTCTTTGTGGCTGCCGCCGTCAACATGGCATCTACGGGGGGACCCTTGCTCCAGTGTGACCGCTCTGCGGGGGGGCTCAGTATCCTGTCCGGGCGTTTGGGGACTGGCTCCACAGTGTCTGGGTCTTCCACGCCCTGGTGGTAATAAGGTCCACCAGGGGGTCGGCCGGAGGGGACACCCAATAGGTAGACAGGCCTGCTTCGAATGCCTCCAGAAACATGGACTCGTCGGAGGAAGCCTTGGGGGCAGACCACCCACCTCTGATCCTAAGCATTTCCATGATGTCTCCAAAGGAGACATCCTCAGGGGGTGATCTTGGGGAGCCTTCCCCTTCATCCAAGTCCGTGTCCTCAGTTAAGGACTCAGGGGAGTCCACGTGCCTCCTCTTGCACTTGTGATTGCGAGGCACTTCCTTGGGGGGGTTGTTCGAGGAGGTCTCGCCAGCAACATCCTGTTCCAATGGAACAACCTGGGACATTGAAGCAGGCTGTCCCTGAGGCCGGGTGATTGAAGCCTGGCCCAGCAGAGAGGGAGTGCAGGGTGGAGCCGAGACAAGGGCCAGGGGTCTGGATGCTCTCGACAGAGCCCTCTCAACTACATCGAAGGCCGAGGGGGAACCGCTCTCCCTGGGCTCCGAGAGCCGGCTCCCACTCAGATCCGATGAAGGGATCAGAGCCGGCGCCGAGACCATCGGATCCGAAGGACCAGTGCGCTCCGACCTGGAAGGAGCCGAAGGCACACTGAATCCCTTGGATCCGAAGCTCGGCCCACAGCTCCGAGAGGTCGGATCCGACAGACTCGAGGGCAGGGTCGGATTCGAAGTACCAAGTACTGTCAGTGCCGACCCACCCCCGACTCCAACGCTGCTCGGCTCCGAACGCTCCGAACCCGAGTAGCGGGTCGGAGAAGGAGCAATTGGAGCGAAAAAGGGTGTCGAGCTCCCTCCCAAAGGGGGGGAGGCAAGAGCACTCCCATCTGCAGCTGGGCCTGGATGAATCTTCACATCATCCGGTCCAAGTCTGCATCTGACATGCTGAAAGTTGATCTCGACGAGGCCACCGAGGCAGGCATGGAATGCCGCCTCGATGACCTCGATGGAGATCGGGCCTCCTCCTCCTCGGGCCCTGGAGAGAAGCAAGGAGATCGGAGCCGAGGAGGAGGAGACCTAGAAGCTGTGGAGTGAGAAGCCCGCTTAGCTGGCGGGGCCGAAGCGGAGGCCTTGGCCCGCCGCTTGTGGTGCTTCTCCCTCCGTTTCTCCCTCCTAGCCTCCCTGTCCTCCGGCGCTTTAGCGGGAGTTTGAGTCCTGGCCGGAGGGAGAGGGGCAGGAGTGGCAATGACCACAGCCTGTGGTAGTGCCATGGGAGCAGTGGAGGCTGGAGCCGAGTCCGGGGGCAAAAGTCCCGCCAGGACCAACTTCGACCTCCGCTCTTTCAGTGCCCTGGGGTTGAACGCTGCACAAATGGTACAGCCTGAGGAGAGGTGTTCAACCCCAAGGCACCAAACGCACCGAGTGTGGCCATCAGCCGGGGAGAGCTTATGGCCACACTCGGTACATTTTGAAAAAATGGCTTTTGGGGCCTCAGCCATACTTGAGAAAAAATAAGTGCTACACAAACACACAGGCCCCAAAACACAAACAAACACACACTCACTAACGACCAGCGAAGGGAGGGGAAAAAACTATGTAAAAAAATATAAAAAACAGGGAACCTGACTCTTACACACTTTTTAAATTTAACTATAGAGGAAAGTTAAATAAAATCACACTTAACTGACAAATTCGCTAAGAGCTCAAAAGAATCCAGCCATCCACAAGCGCGGCAAACTAGATCTGAGGTCATGGAGGGTTGGCAGGGGATTATGGGTGAGGGGAGGAGCTAGGAGCTCGGATCCATTAGCTATGAAACAAGTTGCCGGCTCGGATCCGATATCGGATCCAAGACCCACAGGTTGCTGACAAATGAAGTCCCTACTTCAGATAGAAGGATTAGTCCGAAGTGAGACCCTGTCTTTATGAAAAATCATATAAGGAGTACGAAAAATCATATAAGGAGGTTTAACACATAATGCTTGAAGTTCTGACACTCTCCTAGCCGAGGTGATAGCCACTAGGAAAGCTGTTTTCCAAGACAAAAAATTCAAGTCCACAGAGGCAGCCGGCTTGAAGGGCGGAGCAACTAATACCTGTAAAACTATGGTAAGGTCTCAAGGATGAGTAGAGTCCTTAACTGGAGGCCTTAAAAGAAAGGTACCTTTAATAAAGGTTTTGCAGAGTCTGGAGGAAGCTAAAGACCCCATGTTTTCACCTACATGGAAATTAGAAATGGCAGCCAGTTGAACTTTCACAGTAGAAGAGCTGGCACCCTGCTGGAAAATGTGGGCTAGAAATTCAAGAACCGCTGGCACTGGAGCCGTAAAACAATCTAAATCCCTCTGACAAGCCCAGATAGAAAAACACTTCCACTTACTATGGTAAACTTCTGGTAGATGACTTATGAGCTGCCACCAGAATAGATCTAACAGGGGAAGAAATTCCAGGAGTTCTGGCAATCAATGGAAATACAGCAGCCAAGCTGTGAGCTTCAGACTGTCCAGGTCTGGAAGGGAAATCCCTGATGGGTGCGAAATAAGATCCAGGATCGGATCCAAGATCCAAGGAGGAGTTACCAGATGAGACCACAGACAGAAAAAACAGATTTGGTGAGGGCAGAATGGGGCAATGAGGATGACTCTGCTCCCCAACTGACGAGCCTTCTGTAAAAACTTTGTCATGAGAAGTAACGGAGGACATGCCTAAAGACGAGGAGGCCAAGCATAGACTACAGCATCTCTGGGGTGATCCCCCTGAGGGAGGGGATAAGAGCAAAGAACTCGCTGCACTTTGCGTTGGAAGAAGATGCAAAGAGACTGCATCAAGGCTGACCCCACATGGGGAAGATCGGCTCTGCTACATAAGGATTCAGTGACCACTCATAAGGCATTAGGATAGTCCTGCTCAATTTGTCCATCAGTATGTTGGACCGACCCAGAATGTGCATTGCTATCAGAAAACAGTTGGTGGAAATCGCCCATTCTCACACTCTCATGGCCTCTCAAAAAAGGGGGTAGGATTTGGTTCCTCCCTGGTTGTTGATGTGCCAGACCACTGAGATATTGTCTGTCTGAATTGCAATAGTTCCCAGAGGAAGAAAGATATGAAGGGTCTGCAATGCTAATAAGACCGCTCTCATCTCCAGAACACTGATATGCAGATTGCTCTCATTCAGGGACCACGTGCCTTGGACTGTCCTGCCTGAGCAATGCCCCCCCTGCCCTAGTTGGAAGGCGCCCGTGGTCAACGTGACTTGGGGAGGGGCTACAACAAAGGCCAGTCCCTCTACTATCTCCGGAGTGTGTAGCCACCAGAGGAGGGACTTCCTGCACACCTCGCTTATGAGAATGAGATGTGTCAATGGCCGATCCGATAAGGACCACTGGACTGCTAACACCCACTGCAGAACCCACATGTGAAGATGAGCACAAGGAAGAAGTGTGATAGTGGCTGCCAAGGATCCTAGGGCTCTTAACACCACTTTGGCTGGGGGAAAGGGATACTGAAAGATCGCGAGAACATGAAGATTTAAGCTCCGAACCCTCTTTGGAGTCAGAAAGACTTTGGATTGCAAGGTGTATATTCTCTCCCCTATGTAGTCCAGGACATGAACATGTTCTAGAGAGGACTTGGCTATATTTATTGTGATGCCCAGCAAGTCTGACAACTTCCAGAAATAACCCCTGACTTGACAGAGTAGATGCCTGGTGGGAGCAACAAGGAGCCAATTGTGCAGGTATGGATAGATCTGTATGCCCTGAAGCCTCAGGTGAGCCGCTACTGCTGCCATGACCTTGGTGAACACCCCGGGGCTGTGGTGAGACCGAAGGGTACATCCCAGAACTGGTAGTGATTGGCCCCTAGCCGAAAGCAGAGGAACCTCCTGGAACATCTGTGCATCTTTATATGGTAGTACAGATCCTGGATGTTTATTGAGCGCATCCAGTTGTTTTCCTGCAGAGTGATCAGCCATTTCTTTGGCAACTGACAGGTTTAGAGTGGAAAGGTTGAGAATCAGCCTCAAGTCCATTGCCATTTTTGGCATTAAAAGAACCTTGAATAGATGCCTGATCCAGACTGATCTGGGAAGACAGGCTGGATGGCACATTTGCTTAGCAGCTTTTCTACTTTGAGCGCTGCTGCCTCCCTTTGTGGGGGTGGAATGTCCGGGTGGTGCTTTGGGGGAAAGGGATGTCATGAGCCATCTTCCCAAACAAGGAAGAGCTGTCATAGGCAGCATTCGTAAAAGACGCCTTGAAGGGTTCCACAAAATTACATAGCCTGAGCGAGGTGTGTCGCATCATGGCAATGCCGAACCCGGCCGCCTGTGTCACTCCGGTGGCATGAAAAAGGAAGCACATAGATGTGTTGGTAACTGCTTTCAGAGTGGCCATTCACATAGAGAATGTGCGTCTATCTTCTGGCGACATGGACTCTGGGGGAGACTCAGTCTACTCTTTTATCAGGTCATGGTGAAGTCTGGTAATGTGGGCCATATAATTCAGCACCCTTACACAAAAGGTGGCTGAAGCATAAGTCCGCTTTCCCAGACGGTCCATCGTCCTGGACTCATGGTCTGGAGGATGGACCGTAGAAGCCTCCTGAGCTAGTTCCTTCTTCGTGGCAGCCACTACCACCATGGCATCCACTGGGGACCCCTTGTTCCAGCTTGGTCTATCTACCGGGGGGCTCTAAATTTTATCTGGATGCTTTGTAATTGGCTCCATGGTATCTGGCTCTTTCCATGCCCTGGTGGTAATGAGGTCCACCAGGGGGTCCGTGGGGGGGGCACCCACGAAGTAGATGGGTCTGTGCCGAATGCCTCCAGAAACGCCGACTCATCCAAGGAAGGTTTGGGGGTGGCGCAGGATCTCCAGAATGTCTCCAAAGGAGACAACCTCGGGGGGTGATCTGGGGGAGCCTTCTCCTTCCTCTAAGTCCGTATCCTCCATGAGGGACTCGGGGGAGTCCATGTGCCTCCTCTTGCACTTGCGTTTGTGAGGAACCTCTTCAGTGGGACTCTCCAAGAGGACTCATGAATACCTTGTGGTTCCTCGAGGGGAACAGTTTGGGGCATGTCAAGCACGGGCTGTCCCTGCATGGGCAGGATGGCAGAAGACATACCCGGAAGAGAGGGGGTCGGGGCAGACTCCAAGGAGATGGTCAAAGCTTCAATCCATTAGAGGGAATCCTCTCCACCATGTCAAATGCCGAGGGGGAGCGAGCCTCCCGAGCTACTGAAAGAGAGGACGCTCTCCCTGGATCCGACATGGGGATTGGAGCCGAGCCTGAAGGCGCTGAGGGGTAAGCCGTGACCCGACAAAGTCGGAGCCGAGGGAGAAAAAAAACATCCCCTCAGATTCCACGCCCAGGCTACGGCTCCGAGATCTCAGATCCAACTCGGTCGGACCTGACTCACTCAAGGTAACTGCCGGTGGACGGTACCATGGACGCAAAACCCCTGACTCTGGAACATCTCGGATCCAGGGACTCCGATACTGGAGGATGGAACAGAGGAGAAGGAGAAATCTGGGCGAACAACAGTACTGAGCTCCCCCCTCCAGAGGGAAAGGGTGCCAGCAAGACCTCCATCTGAAGCTGGGTGCGAATAAACCTTCGCATCATCCTGTCCATGTCGGCTTCCGATAAACCCCTAGTCGACCTTGAAGAAGCCACAGACACCAGCCAGGAAGGACAGTGAATGGAGGCTGAACCTCCTCTAGCTCCGGGGAAAACCTTGGAGAACGGAGCCGAGGGGAAGTTAGCCTGGTGATGGTAGGTAGCTTAGGAGGAGGACCCGCCAGATCTGAGCGTTCTGGGGATCTCTTCCTTCCCTTTTCTCTCTCTCTGTCTGTCTTTCCTAGACTCCTTTTCCATAGGTCTCTGGTCTGGATGGTGAGTCCCAGCCTGGAAGGGAGGGGAGGACACAATAGTTGTGATAGAAGCAACAGAAGACGAGGAGGAAGCCGCCTCCATAGAGGGGAGAAGCCCCTTCAAAATCAACTTGGCCCTGCTGTCTTTAAGGGCCCTGGGGTTAAACCCCGTGCATATGGAGAAGTTGGTGGATAAGTGAGCTGCCCCCAGACAACACACAGAGTGTGGCCATCTGCAGGTGACAACTTATGGCCACACTGTGCATTTTCTAAAGATCAACTTTTGTTGATCTGTCATAACCAAGCCAAATAGGTACAAGGTACCAAAGGCTAACAACCCAAACCCAACTCACACACACTCGAACATGAGGCGGGAAAGGGGAAGAAGGCCTGCACTAACTACACTACCCAAAAAGTCTACTTTTCTACCTTTTTTTTTTGTCTAACGGAGAACGCGAAGGGAAGGTAAGGAAAAAGGATCAAAGTATACCCAAAAAGCTCAACATACACACACAAAAAATACCCAGAAAACTGTCCTACCAGCCTGGAGCTCAAGGGATCACATTGTAGGTGAAGTTGCAGCAAACGAGATATGAGGGAAGGAAGGAGATGCAGTGGTGTTATGAGTAAGGTGAGGAGCTTGGAGCTCGGATCTGATGCTGGTGAAACTGGCATCTCTGATCCAGTCCGGATCCGAAGCCCACAGCTTGATGACCAAATAAAGTTAACTACTTCAGATCAATGAGTTTCAACATTTACTGTTATTTGTTTGTATTGAGGTTTGTTTTTAAAATGTTGGGACTTACAGGATTGGGTCTTGCACCTCTGCCAGGGAGTCCATTAAGAATACTCTTCTGTATTTTGACTCACATAAGCAATGTCAAACATTTTTCAGTAGTACACATCTTGATTCTTGGAGGAGTAAAACTGAAAAAAACAGTAGTGTTTCCTGATAACTCAGACACTTCCTTTTGCATACTTACCATAAGCAATGTGCATTTTTACTATACTGCCAAGAATAGTGCTTTTTTTTGTATTCTTTAACCCTTTTCCCTTTAGGGGGCTGACAGTAAATGAAAACAGTGTCTAGGATTGCAGTGCTTATGGTATTTATTGTTGCATGCTCCTCTATTACCTGGACTTACTAACCAGCTTCCATGCCTCTTACTGGGGGGTTACAGATGCTTACTCTGTAGTTTAAAAAGATATTGGGGCCCATGACAACACTGTTTTTATGTGACCGCTTCATGCTGTATGGAGCAGTATTGCTGTTCCCTCTCTAGAAAGTCTCAAGAAGTATAGTTAAAATATTCATAGTCCTATAAACAGCTGTGCTTTTTTTCAGCTTTCTTTCAAAAATAAACAAACACATTCACAGAGTTACTGCAAACAAACAGTGCCCCATAAAACTTTATCAACTATTAATGTTTGTCTGCAGAAAATCACAAGGGGCATTTGATGTAAGCAGTTTCTTCCTGAGCCATTATATCAAGTAAAAGTAAGTCATATTTATCAGCCTGCACACATCAAACATCTAGTCAAAGGCTGCAGAAAAGTAGGTACATCTGGACAGCTAGGTAGCATAAATTTTGCTTACCTAATAGTACAACTCCTCTTGCTTCTAAATGGATTATGGTGTACCCCCTCTTAGAAACACAAGTTTAAAAACAGATTAACTAAGTGATGCAAACTTTTAAGCATATTTTACTGAACTCCCCTTCTTACACCATCCTGATTTTATAACTGGTCCTGTACTGTTTTACTTTTGAAGTCATTTGTTATGTCAGAGAAGACTTTGAAGGAAAAGAAATTGACAGTTAACATAAACAAGCGTGAATAAATTCATACAAAATCAGTAGAACCTATACAGCCTAGCATGTGCTACTTCTTACATCAATAGCCAACACCTGAAGGAGGCCACATTTTTTATGTCCATTAATATCCATATAGCACATTTTGGGCGCTGCTGCTGAAGTACCTCTTAAAAGCTATTGTTTAAGAACAAATACTGTTTTATAGCTACTTAAACCATGATGGAAGTTTACTCTTTATTATTTAATATACTGCTCGGTATAATGTGGGACACTTTCCACAGTCACACAGTAAAAAAAAAAAAAGTAGCACTGATCATTGAAATCACTATAACCAGTAACTACTGTGTCTTGCGTACAGAGAGACACAAAGTCATAAAATATCAGGATTTGCAGGCAGAAACAAGAGCAATGTGGAAGAAAAATATCCAGACAGAAATAATCATAGTAGGAGCAACGGGTGTTACAGAAAATAATTTTCAATCATATTAAACTGCGGTGGTGGTGCTGCGGTAGCATTGTCGCCTCACAGTAAGACACTGTCCTGTTCGATTCTCAGCTAAAGCATCTTCTGTGTGGAGACATGCGTGAATGGGCGTACCTTCGTTGAAGGTTGTGCATCAGGGCTGGCAACTCGGTACGTAAAAATCTACTGCCAATCATTAGCGGACCGGAGTTCCGCTGTGGTGACCCCTAACCGGGAAAAGCCGAAAGATACAACAATATTTAGATATGTTACCAATACATGTAACTCCATACGAATTGCAGAAGGAGTCATTACTGGGCAAACTATGGGTGCTGTGAAGACCACTTCTGGCTGACATCAAAGATTGAAACAATATTAATTTCATGAACTTTAATTGTACTTTGACTTAGGAATGGGGTCCATTCCAGTCATGGTATTAAAAACCCAAAAGACTTGGAGAAATTAAAATAGAAAATTATTGTTTTAGTTCTTTTAGTTAATTGCAGTGTAACAACTTTAGTGATATTCCAGCACATGACATCCCTAGGAAATGTCTGCAAACCTTACAGATTAGATTATAGACATACTATTTCCTCTTGTAAATGTATGAAAGATGGTCTTTCACTCCAGATAAAGCACATACATTACACTGTTAATTTCAATTTTATAAAGAAGGATCTGCAAAGTCAGCTACATTATTTTAAAACAAAAATATTTAACAATAATAGTAGTGTTGCACTCATCCCCTAAAAATAGTTTAAAAAAGGGTAATATGGGATACAGAGCTCCCTACATATGGGTATGTGATCAAAGATTTACACCATTAACTCAAAGGCCTTTTCAATCAATTTTTTTCAACAAAAAATACTTCTACTAAAATGTTGCTTAAAAGTAAGGCACATGTGTCAGGTATGTTTTGATTTTTTTTTTCATTATATTTCACACATGTTCACAACAAATGGTAAAATATAATACTTAAATATGTAAACAAATGTTACTGGGACCTTAACTCTGTCATTTTAGATTTAAGAAAAAGAAGTTATGTCTTACCATAATGTTCCATCCGTATTGTTGATCCTCGTTCAGTCATTACGCATGGGTATCGGTTACGAGCTCAGAACCGTGCCGGCCATTTTCCAAGCTCGCATCAGCTTCAAACTCTCGAGATAAACTCTTACCCAAAATCTCCCTCTCCCTGTTACCTCAGATTGAGTCTGCAAGTTAAAGAAGGTAGAGGCTACCTCTGGTCAAATAACCTAAGAGAACCGGATGGTGAGATCCAGTAGAAACCACAGGAGGGAGAAGGAGGGAGGGTCGTAATGACTGAACGAGGATCAACAATACAGATGGAACGTTATGGTAAGCCATAACTTCTTTATCTGATATTGTTAATCCTCGTTCATTCCTTACGCATGGGACAGAGTCCCCAGCTACCTCTATTCCTGGGAGGCTCTCATGGAAGGACATTCCTGAACACCATAGAACCGAAAGATGCTCTTCCCCTGGAGGCCAAATCCAATTTGTAATGACTGATGAAGGTATGAGGCGTAGCCCAAGATGCAGCTGCACAGATGTCATGTAAAGAGGTTCTGGCATGGAAGGCAGCAGAAGTTGCCACCGACCTTGTTGAATGAGCTTTTATGGTAGTAGGCAACGAGATATTACGTTGTGCATAAATAAAGGTCACACAGTCCTTCAACCATCTAGTTAATGTGACCTTAGCAACAGCAGATCTTAATCTAGGTCCACAAAAGGCCAAAAATAACTGGTCAGATTTACGAAAGGGTTTAGTCCTGTTTAAGTAAAAATGGATTTGCCTGTGTACATCTAGGGTATGTAGGCAATACTCTCCTCTGTTTGAATGATTGGGAAAGAAAACTGGCAATTCAATGGCTTGATTAATTGACATTTTAGAGATCACTTTAGGCAGAAATGACGGATTAGTCCTCAGAGACACTCTATAAAAAATCAAGTATGGACTCTCGATACATAAGGCTTGAAGTTCAGAAATACATCTGGCAGAATAGCGACCAAAAACAAGGTTTTCCATGACAAATACTTGAGGTCGCAAGAAGAGGCTGGTTCGAAAGGTGCCACTGTCAGAGCTTGTAGAACTAATGATAAATCCCTTGGTTGAATAGGTTCTCTAAAAGGTGGCTTCAGATGATTCACACCTTTTATGAAGGTCTTGCACAATTTATGAGACATAAGAGAGGGGTCTTGGACACCCTCATGAAAATTAGAAATTGCAGCTAAATGAACTCTAATGGTGGAGGCCGATAGACCCAACTGAAACAGGTTGGCCAGATAGTCTAGTATTATCGAAACTGGTGCTGAAAAAGGGTCTGCTTGTTTATATTTTGGCCAACAGGTAAATCTTTTCCACTTGCTCAGATAAGTAATTCTAGTGGAAGACTTACGAGAAGCAATGAGAATATCATGTACTGGTAAAGAAAGATCATTCTGCCTGGCAATCAAGGGAATTGGAGTAGCCAAGCCGTTAGCTTCAGGCTGTTCAGGTTGGGATGAATCAGGATCTGTGGGTGTGAGATCAACTCCGGGGTTGGATGGAGAATCCATGGTCAATCTTAGTAGGTGAGGCCAAAGGAAGGGGAACCAAATCTTTCGAGGCCAATATTGGTGCTATGAGAATCACCATGCTCTTCAACCGCCGTGCTTTCTTCAGAAACTGGGGAATGAGGGGAAAGGGTGGAAATGCGTAAAGAAGACCCGAGGGCCAATCGTGGACTAGAGCATCCCTGGGTGACTGTCTTAGAGGGGGAATCAGGGCGAAGTAGTTGCTGCATTTGTAGTTGGTCGGGGATGCAAAGAGGTCGCAACAAGGACGGCCCCAGCGGTGGAAGATCTCCACCGCTATCAAGGGATTCAGGGACCACTCGTGAGGTTGAAGAATGCACCTGCTGTATCTGTCTGCTATCACGTTGGAACTCCTGGGAATGTGCGTTGCTAGAAAAAAACGGTTGGTAGCCATCGCCTATTGCCATATCCTCATGGCCTCTCGACAAAGGGGTAAGATTTGGTTCCACCTTGCTTGTTGATGTACCAGACCACCGCCATGTTGTCTGATTGAATTGCAATTGTCCCAGACGGCAGCTGGGGATGGAATGCTTGCAACACCAGAAGCACCGCCCTCAGCTCTAGAACATTTATATGCAGATGGGCCTCCAGTTGGGACCAAGTGCTTTGGACTGTCTGTCCCTGACATAGTCCCCCCACCCCATCAGGGAGGCGTCCGTGGTCACTGTGGCCTTGGGTTGCTGGGGGAGAAGGGGCGTGACCATTGTGAGAGATTGTGTGTCATCCACCACTTTAAATCCTGTTTGCACCTGTGAGTTACTCGAATCATGGCTGAAACAGGATGCTGAAAAGGATACCATTGGGTGAGCAGTAGCCATTGTAGAAGCCTCATGTGAAACCCGGCCAGGGGAGCAATAGTGATGGAGGCTGCCATGGAACCCAACAGCTGTAGAACCGAGTGAGCTGCCTATTTTTCCTTTAAAAGGATTGGAATTAGTTTTTGCTTTATCCTTAGAATTCTGTGCTTTGGAATAGCAGCTCTGCAGTTTTTTGTGTCCAAGATAACCCCTATGAATTCTGATGACTGAGATGGGGTAAGATTGGATTTCTGCCAGTTTATGGTTATGCCTAGCCTTTGAGCAGCGAGGAGAGAGTATGCCAGGGCTTTTTCCAATAGATGTCTGGTGGGGGTGGAAATGAGCCAGTCGTCTAGGTATGGAAACACCTGGAATCCTTGAAGTTGCAAGTGAGCTGTGACAACTGCCATGCACTTTGTGAACACTCTGGGGGCTGTAGAGAATCCGAAGGGCAGTACTCTGAACTGGTAGTGACTGGCTCCCGCACAGAAGTGCAGAAATCTTCTTGATGGCCTCTCCACCTTTATGTGGTAGTACACATCTTGAAGATCTATGGAGCACATCCAATCGTCTTTTTCCAAAAGCAGGAGGATAGACTGTATTGTGACCATCTGGAATTTTTGTACTCTCACAAACTTGTTCAATACACCGAGATCCAAAATTGGTCTCCAGTCCCCGGTTTTCTTTGGCACCAAAAATAGTCTTGAGTAGAATCCGGATCCGATCTGGTCTGGAGGGACTATTTGGATGACTCTTTTTCTTAGCAGCTTTGCTATCTCTAGTGCTGCTTATTCCCTTTGACTGGGTGGAACGTCAGGAAGATTTTTTGAAGGAACAGGACAAAGATCGAAAGGGATATGATAACCTCTGGTTATGATCCTTTGTACCCAAGAATCAGTGGTGATGGTTAGCCTGGCAGAAGGGTACAAGGAGAAACGTCCCCCAACCACCTCCAGAGGAAAGGAGTTGGGCTGCTCTTCGTAGGATTGACCAGGGAAAGAATCCCTGGAACTCTCGTTACACGGTCCCCCTCTGCCCTGAAAGGAGCATCTTCCCTGTGAGTTTCCCCCTCTGCCTCTGGGGGAATACTCGGCCTGTGTGTCACGGAAAGGAGCCTGAGATTTCTTGAACCATATCTTCTCACTCTTTTGGTTTCGGGAGAAAGCACGTTGAGGGGAAGAATAACGGACACCTACGGCAGAAAGGGTCTTACCATCCTGTTTACATCTGGCCAGTGTGCTTTTAACTTTGGGTCCAAACAATGAGGAGAGCTCAATGGGGGCATTATGAAAAGAGGACTTAAAAGGGTCCGTGACGTTGCACAAGCACATCCAGGCGTGTCGTCTCAAGACCGCAGCTGAACCCGCTGCTCTAGCTGCTCCTTCTGATGCATGAGATATCAGTCGCATAGAGGAGTTAGATATAGATTCAATGGTGGCCAGCTGAGAGGTCACTTTGTCACAGACCTCATCAGACACGGCACCAGCCAAGGTTTCAGAGAGCTCAGAAACCGGATCCCTTTGAAGCCTGGTGAAATGTGCCATATAATTCAGGGACCTGATAGCAAACGTCACTGAAGCAAAGGTGCGCTTCCCTTTCCTGTCCATGGCCCGGGACTCTCTGTTAGGCAGATGGACAGTCTGGCTTTCTTCTTCTGCCAGATCCTTTGTTGTTGCGGCTGCCACCACCAAAGCATCCACAGGAAGACCTTTGGACCAATGGGGATCCGAAGCAGGAGGGGACAAGATCTTATCTGGTCTCTGGGGAATAACTTCGAGGGCATCGGGAGCCTTCCAAGCATGCTGCACGATGAGCGAGACACTTCATCGGCAGGTGAAGTAACCCAGGAGGTAGGGGGCCAGGTGCGAAAGGCCTGCAGGAATACAGATTCCTCAGAGGTCGGATTAGAGGGCTGCCAGTCACCTCTCTGTTTCAGGATTTCGAGGATATCGCCAAAGAATACCTCAAAGGGTGACAGAGGGGATCCTTCCCCCTCATCGAAATCTGTGTCATCGGTGAGGGACTCCTCTGTGGAGTCCATGTGCTTCCTCTTACACTAACTTTTCCGGTGAACCTCCTCAGTGGGAAAAGCTGGAGAAGACAGTGGAAAAGGGGATTCCTGAGGGAATATGTCCTGCGGCCCTTGCACCCGGAGTCCGCTAGATGCGACTTGTGGGACCAGTGTACCAGGGGAGGGCAGAGGTATAGAGAGTCCGGTATCACCAGCAGCAGCAAAAGCCTTCTCCATCAGTTGGAAGACTGGACCACCCGAAGAGGAGTGTATGTCTAGGGCAGGGGTCACCCCTCCCCTAACTGGCTCAGCCTGTCGACCCGGAGTCCCCGGATGACTGTGGAGCAGCAAGCTATGTGTGTCACAGCTGACATTCTGGGTCATAGCAAAACTTTCCTGCCACAAAGGCAACTGTGGTTCCTTAGTGAGATCCATAAAGGGAACCGCAGAAGGGGAAAACTGTGCTATATCCATCGACTTCAAAGTCAATGAAGGAGGAGAATAAGAAGGGGTCTTTGGAGATGGGTAATCACCTCCCAAGGAAGGATAGTTCCTGAGGGGTGGGATACCTCTGGCCAAGAGTACCTGGTCCACAAGACGCAAAACATCATGTTCGGAAAGGCTTCTAGTGGACCTCACGGAGACTGAGGGAGAAACAGGCCTGTCCACAGAAGAGGCAGACTCGGTGCCCATCTCATCTGACCGCACCGAGGACAACGGTGTTGAGAAAGACTGGACTGCAGTTGTCTGCACCAAAGAAGTCATCGGTGCTGAGGTCATTGTCTGCACCGATACAGGGATCGGTGCCAAAGTGGTTGCCGTTGTCAGTGCTGAAGCTAGAACCAACAAAACTGGAGTCAACAATAAAGGCCTCGGTTCCGAGGAAGATCTCGAAGCCGACACGGTCAAGGTATGCGCTGAATGAACGGTCGGTGCCAATACAGTGGTAATGGTCTGAACCGAGGAGCCCCTTGGTACAGATATATTGAAGGCTGTAGGAGAAGACGGAGCCGAAATCACTTATGGAGCCGAAGGTCTCGGTGCCAAAGGTCTAGGCACCAAAAGCACTGGGGCTGACTGAGAGAGCTCTGGAGCCTAAAATTTAGTCTTTTTAGGTTTTAGTTGGTGAGAGTCCCCAGCCGGGGACGAAGGCAAAGATTTAGTCTTAGTAGAAACATCCATTTTCTTATGGGCTCTAGGAGGGGTTGAGATCTCCGACCCAGAAATAGCCTCTGAAAAGAGAGATTTTAGAAGTCCCTTCAGTATCAGCTTGTTTTTCCTTTCCAACAAAGTTCTATTAGAAAAGTTCTCAAAAATAGTGCAGGGTGGTTAACAGATAAATGGGAAGCTCCCAAACAATAAACGCACAAAGAGTGTGCGCATCAGAAGTAGGCAATTTGTGTCCACAATCAGAACACTGCTTAAACCCCGGACTACCTTTTTTTATCTGCCATGACAGCAAATTAATTAAGAGAAAAGTACCAACAATGGTACAAGACAGTACCCGAAGGTATGAGAGAGAAAAGGGAAAAAGATTACCAATGATGGTAAAGAGGGAATACCTCGTGGTAAAAGTAATGAGGAAAAAAAAAACAGAAAAACCTGAGGAAATTACGAACGCTAAATGCGACAGGGTAAGAGACAATAAAATATGAACTTTCCTGACAGAAAATTAATTTGTAAAGCAATTAAACAACAATTGACTGTATTTAGCTCAAGAGAAGTAGCTTGACACGACCAGATGGTATTACGGCAAACGAAATCTGAGGTAACAGGGAGAGGGGATTGTGGGTAAGAGTTTAGCTCGAGAGTTTAAAGCTGACGCGAGCTTGGAAAATGGCCGGCTCGGTTCCGAGCTCGGAACCGATACCCATGTGCAAGGAATGAACGAGGATTAACAATATCAGATGCAGTGGTTACGTCTCTCATTTTACCTGAAAATACTATTTAAATGTTCCGCGGTGGTGGTGCTGTGTTAGCGTTGTCGCCTCACAGTAAGACGCTGTCTGGTTCGATTCTCAGCTACAGCGTCTTCTGCATGGAGACATGCGTGAATGAGCGTACCTTCGTTGAAGGTTGTGCGTCAGGGCTGGTAACTCGGCACGTAAAAATCAACTAACAATCATTAGCGGACCGGAGTTCCGCTGTGGTGACCCCTAACCGGGAAAAGCCGAAAGACACAACAACAACAACAAAAATTACTATAATGCAAAACAGAAGAATTAACATATAAATGTTGACCAGCATGCTGTTGGACCACCAAGGGTTACACTTCGGATAAATGATATTGTATTATAAAATGCTTCTCAATCTTTGTTGTAAGATCTTAATATGTTGCACTATTAAGTACTATTTTGCTAGCCTAGCTCCAGTCTAGAAAAAAGGTACTGACTTGAAGGAAAAGGAGATCAAATTCTAGTGTTCTGCTACATACTAATAATTGCACATTTCTGTGTTCAGATAGTTCCAGCATCACTGGAATTCCCATCTGTCTACAATGGTTGCAATTATAGTGCTCATAGATAAGAAATGTTTAAATAGCACGATGCTGGAACGCATTACTGTTTAAAATTGCATGCATTCTGAAACACTCACTTCTTAATGTAAACTCTGTTGATCTGACTTTTAATGTTTAGACAGTGCATGCACACGCACACACACACAATTCAAATCCCACATTTACATTTTCAAAATGTATTCATTAAGTTTCAGAATATCATTTGTATTTGTATAGACATATGTCTTCAGCAATGTTCAAGTTTCATTAAATGATTTGCAATTTTAAGGTTTTATTGTATGTATTATATTTATTTTACATTTCGATGTATTATATAGTAGTGGTTGATTGGTGGGTATGTGGATATGTGATTTTGACAAGCCTTTTTTATATGGAAGTGTTCTGATTTTTGTTATTCTGATGAAGTCCACGGTTCACAAAAGGGCTTAATAAAATTGAGTTCACCCAGTTTATAATGTATTTTTTTATTTTTTTAAATGTTCTCAAAGATATTTCTACTTAAATTTTAAAACATATATATAGATATATGTGTGTGTGTGTGTGTGTGTGTGTGTGTGTGTGTGTGTGTGTGTGTGTAGCGTTAGTCATTGGATTATTTAGAAAAAAAAGAAATGCTGGAAATATTGGCTTAGGAAATGCAGTAACCATCAAAGCACCCAGAAAACTTACTGAAACCCTCATAACTGTACGTTTCAGTAAAATTAAAACCAGTATTTCAGTATATTGCTCTACACTGGAGTGGAGAAAAAATGTAAATCAACAGTCTGCCATGTACAAGAATTTATAACTATAACTATTTAATTCATTTTAGTGGGCCAAAATTTCCTACCTGTAGCAGAGATGTTCTCACATGTTCCACTTGCATCCAAGAAACTTCTGGCCAGATGGACTGTCACTGTCTGCACACTAGCAACAAGCAGCTGTTCATAGGTTCATAAGTTCATACTAGGCTAGATGCCCTAGGGCATTTATAAGCCTAGCCAGAGTGTTTGGCTTTCACCACCCATTTTAAATTAATTTTGCTTTGCCCTTTTTCGAAGTTAGTATACTGTGCCTCTGTCTAACGGTGACACAGAAGTGATACCCGGTGTAAACCTATGATCTCCCATCCACTCATCAAGATTCCTCTTGAAGAGAGTCAATGAGGGACTCTGCCTAACCTGGACTGGGATTTTATTCCAGAGTGAAGGGAGCCTCTAGGTTATGAATCTGTCCCTCCAGCATGTCCTATTTATTTCAGTGCTGAGGTTCAAGTCTCTCGAGCGCGTGGCTCGATGGGATTTGGATTTTTTGAGGTGCAGCATGTCCATTAATTCCGGGTTGGACATGGCTTTATACGTCAGGCACAGATCGCCTCTGAGCAGGCGGTATGCCACTGAGTAGAGCTGGAGTTTCTTTAACCGGGCAGCATATGGCATCTGTTTGAGCCCTTTGATCCTCTTGGTGAAGTACTTTTGGGGTCTTTCCAGTTGCTGCAGGTGTCTGGTAAGGTACATCCCAAAAGGGGCATTGTACTCAATTATGGGCCTGATGAGTAAAGAGGCATGATGACCTCCCCTGATCTAGATGTGAATCCCTTCATGATTAGGTGGGCTATATAAAATGTTTTTCTAACCACTTTGGCCACGTGGTTGTCAAATGAGAGATTGCTATCAACTTCGGTCCCCAGGTCCCTAATTACTTCTTCTGTACTTAATGGATTACCACCTATGTGGCAATTTGTGGGCACTTTGTTTTTGCCAAAGGGGATAACTATACACTTTTTGGCGTTTAGCTTGAGGCCATGGCTCTGGCACCAGTTGTCTGTTTCTATGAGGCCCTTTTGGAGGATGCTTGTGTCAACTGGAAAGTCGATTATGGCGCCCAGTTTGCAGTCATCTGCGAACTTGGCCAGCCACAGTCGTTCCGTGTTGGCCCGTACCTCCAAGAAATATATACCGAACAAGAGAGGTCCCAGGACTGAGCCTTGTGGGACGCCACTTGTAACTGGTTTGGAGTCTGACATGGCTCCAGCAATTCTAACCATGTGGGTTCTATCCTTGAGCCAGTTTGCAACCCATCTAGTGACATAGGGGTTTATATTTAAGCTGGTGAGCTTATCTATAATGCCCGAGTGGGGTATTGTATCAAAGGCTTTTGCGAGGTCCAGGTAGGCTGTGTGGACCACCTTCCCCTCGTCAATGGCCTTGGTGACTGTTTCAAAGAAATAGACCAGGTTTAAGAGGCAGGATCTGCCCTTAACAAAGCTGAACTGGGTAGGATCCAGTGTCTGTAGGTCCCCAATATCTTTATTTATGAGGTCCATGATGATCCTTTCCATAGCTTTGCAGTACAAGCTAGTCAGACTTATGGGGCGATAGTTTCCAGGATCCGTTGAGGTACCACCTTTGTGGATAGGGACCACTGTTGCTGTACGCCACTCTTTGGGTACATATCCTGTAGTAAAGGCTGAGATTGAACAGTAGTTTTATGTTTGGGTTTAGCTCTTCTTGGAGTTCATGTAGGACGCAGCCCGGGACACCGTCTGGTCCCATTGATGCTGTGTTTTTTGCTTTGGAGAGGGCGGCTCTTACCTGAGCATCTGAGATGTCAGGGGGACAGCACTCTGCTGGGATAGATATTTGCCCTTTTGGTGGGGGGGGGGGGAGTTTGCGCTGAACCTGTCAGCTAGGATGTTGGCAATGTCTGTGGGTTCGGTGTATTTTTTGTCATTTTGGACTAATTCTGAGCATATCTGGGAATTCCCACCCAGGTTCCTAACATAACTAAAGAAAGCCTTGTTATCACAGGGAATTCTGTAGCCACTAGCCATTTTGGTAAGAGTGCTTTATCCTTTTAGAAGGTGCAAGTTAGTGCTTTAGTACTCCTACTAATATACAGAAAAAGCAGTGCAGTAGCAGAAACACTATTTTCAAATATGAGGGTTTCTAAAACTCAGTAGTCACCGAAAGTATACTTAGGAAAGTTAATTTTCTAGAGACTGCACTGCACTTCTGTCAGTGGGAAAAGGTAGTATAAAATCATCAGAACAGATTAACTACTAAACTCAACTTCCTGCAATTTAAGTATTTCATCCAAGTAAAAGATGTTTACTTGCCTTGATAATATTTCCAAGTCCAGATAGCTGCCCCACAAATAAATTGAGTTGCAAGCAAATAGTAGGACACAAAATGCTTTTATGAACGTCTCACAGAAATAGCAAAGTTTCATCAGTGGACATATTCATAAAAGCATGAGATGACTTTCTGTCTGGAGTAAAACTACCACGTTGCCAGGGCAGTACATTGAACGGCTCTACTGATGTTAACAGAAGCAGGCTGATGATATGACTGCTGACAAGCATGGGTCAAACTAAAAAAATGTGATTTAAGGAGGGCACTCAGAATTTCATGGCCCCTGTTATTTCAGTGCAAAATGTGGTATTTTATGACAAATACTGGACAACTAGCCTGTGAAGTATGTATTAAATGTCAGAGAACCACAAATATATCAAAATGTTATAACCTTCACACACCAAGGAACTAGAAGAAGTACTGTCTTTCGGTTTCTCCAGGTTAGGGGTCTCCACAGCGGAACTCCGGTCCGCTAATGATTGGCAGTAGATTTTTACGTGCTGGCTTGTCGGGCCTAACACACAACCTTTAATGAAGGAACGCCTATTCACGCATGTCGACACACAGAAGACGCTCTAACTGAGAATCGAATGTGCAACGTCTAACTGTGAGGCGACAATGCTACTGCTGCACCACCACCGCAGTAAGGAACTAGGAACTTGCCGAAAATTAGAGTGTTGCCTTATCTACATGTGCATTTTACATTTTCCAGCCAAAAGGACAGATTATGCATAGTGACTAGCGGATCAGCCCTAAGGTCAAGTGATCACCACTTATTTCACCTCTAGACACTCGCATTAAACAGCCAACAAAATGCACAAATCATTTACATAATTAACATTAGGAAAATAGGATACAGATTCTGGTCAAATTTAGCATTTAAAAAAAACCAAACTTTCACTTATCATTAGCTTCAAATACTATTATGTATGGCTCCTCTTACTCTAATAGCAGACTTTTGTGATTAGTGTTTGCTACTATTCCACAGCTAACATACATCAGGGTAAAGCATTTTCAAGTCTTTATGGTTTTCTGCTGAAATCCATACTATAGTATGACTGTTTTTAATGACAGTACTGAGAGTCTGAAGCATCTATATGTAACTGAATGAAAGAGGCAATTATTTCCCAACATACCTGAAATAAATGTTAGTATGAGATGCAGTTTATTAATTATTTGACTGCAGGATTTGTGTGGTGAAAATCAAACAAATGGAAGCTTTTCAATTTAACTATTTATTTATAGCAATGTTAGATTTTCTTAAGTAGCTTACTTAAAGTGGTAACATTTCTAGACATTTTAGAAATAAGTGTACGAAACTGCATTGTTTTACATTAATAATTCATGGAAAAGCTAGCAGTTGTTGCATTTACTCACAGAGGACAATGTTTGGTCCTTAGGGTGAAGCCCAGTAGATCCAGGGAATGTATTTGCTCATTTATTAACAATGCTCTAGCTGGACCGTTTTTCAGCTACTGCTTAGACTCAAGGGATGAAAACAGTGATAATCAGAGCATCCTGAGAGCATGCACAAACTGCAGACTGTACTGTAAAACTCCTTAAAAATAATGGAGAAAGCTTAACATACCAGAAAGTAGTATGTCAGAAAATAACCTTCTCCTAGTCATGCAAAAAGGTTGCAAGATGTTTCCACACATGGAGGAGACGAAAGCCGAAGGGACCAAAAGCTCCACTAGTTCATTAGTTTAGGTTAAGAAAAGAAATTGCAAACAAAATGACTGAACTGTTGGGACTACTTTTCAGTTTCACTGGGATCTGGCCAATGATTGCACTAACCAGTGAAGTACACTGAGAGAATACAAAATGCAAGAAGGAAAAGGCCAGTGCGAATATTGTCTGTAGTCAGGGATAAGTGGCTACAGAGCAGGGAACTGAGGTAAGTAAAAAAAAAAAAGGCTGCAAAACCAGGCATCTCCAGAAAAAAAATGGGGCACGAGTCATGTGAAGTGGCACAGTACTGAACTGCCAAAGAGTCATATGAAGTGGCACAGTACTGAACTATCAGCTGAGGGAAGGTATAGTCACATTTTGTGTGTTACAAAATGCAGATGTGAATTTCAGGTTTCTCTCTGTACCTGGAGGGGAGCACAACTTTGTACAACATTGATTCTGAGACCTAACTTTTTGGTTGACAGGCATGCATGCATACTGTCATCCGTTGGTGACACTTGAAGCTTAGCAGAAATGGCCTGTTACACTTCACCAGCAGAATAATTTAAGAGCTTCAAATGTAGTAGTAACTAAAGAAGTATACAGTTGTAATATTTGTCTGGTTGTGTGAGACAGGCAATTATCTTTAACACGATAATTCAAACATTCTTAAAATAGAAAAGAGGAAAGGTTTTAGAAAAGAGCAGAAATAAATAGTAATAGATTATGTCAAGTCGTAAGATTGACATTCAGTTATGGATTTCTCAAGAGATCTATGACATTTCAAAGCTTAATGACTCTCAGTTACATACTAATCTAGCAATGCTCCTAAACAAAATAACTACAAAGATGCATGACTTGTATCATTTTCCATCACAGTGAATGTGAATGCACTGCTATCTCATCCAGAACTGCAGTATGGCAGCACTGCATCACACAGGGTCTTAGTTTAAGTTTTGCTTTGTGTTCAATAATGATAGTTTGCAGGTTCACTAGTATAACAGCATGTGTCATTTTTGAAGCCAATTTACATGTAAAGTAAAAAGAGCTACAATTCTGTTACAAGAAATTGAATCCACTTTACATTCAGTAGAAATGTTCATAACAATATGCAGTAAAAACAAAAATAAATTAATGTTGAAAGAAATATGTTGCATTGAGTTCATGGCAGAGTGGCTCTTAAAGGCTGAGTTCATATTTCCATTTCAGTCACCTAATTATGCTTTCACAGAAGTGCGTTTCTTTTCATCAGAGCCATAATGAGAAACATCCTGCAAGAGACACGTGTATATACTGGAATGTAGTGTAGGTTTCAGGAAGAGACACTTCATTTTTCTTTGAAGCAGCATGGCTTACGATGTAATCTGTCATATTATATCTAAGTATTATCTGAAATTCAGGATATTGTGCATGAAAGAAGTCTTCAGGCTAAGTTCATCACACCCATTCTGGATACTGTCAAGTGCCTCAGTCTTCTAATGTTTTCCTTAATTTATTGTTTCACAGTAGACATTTTAAGCTAAAGTAGTATTTTGTTTATCCTTTGCAGCTAGTTTTGTTCTACACATCAAATAATTTAACATACACCACTTTCACCAAAGCTCTCACAAAATTTCTTATGCATGAAAAAAATGTGGCAATGACTTTTTTTGCATAGATATAGTCTATTAGTTATTAGAGAGGAAGAGAAACATTCATAGTTTATCAGAGTCTCATTCTCTATCATATGGGGAGTAAAATGTGCCTATTTTTTTTTTTGGATAAGCTACCAAACATGAGTGTCTTAAGTGCAAGAATGTTTAGTGAAAATTTTGAAGCGAGACAATGTTTAATGTTGTCAACAGATCTGCAGTGAATGAAAAAATCCATGTCAGTTTTATATTTATTTATTGCTTTGTTGACTAAGTTAGTCCTGCTGGGTCAGTGGCCTAGTTTCAGGGGAGACCCTATGAGGTATATACCTGAGTAACATGCAGGAAGCTTCCAACATTAATTCTTAGCATTCTAATGGATCTGTGCTTGGCATACATTGTAGATCTACAGAGACAGGGACACACAGATTTATTTATCCATGAATTTGATACATCCTGAAATATAGTGGATGGGAAACACTATAATCTATCCATCTCTGCATCTCCATAACAATGTAGTGCATGAGTGAATAAGACAGAAGTTTCTGTAGTGTTTCAGTACCTTCTGATGTAAGAGAGGGTGGCTAATATGGCATCTGCCCTACATGCGAAAACTTGCTGGCCAGCATACATTTTTGTGGTGACTTTGTGATGCATTTTGAAACATAGCCGGATTTTGATTATTACCCACATTTCATGATTGTCATTCAGCTTGGTGTATCTGTATACTGTGCCCTGATGTTGAGAAGTAGGACAAGACCAGTTATGGGGTAGACGTTTGCTTTAGATCCACAAAGACTGAATCATATACTCAACAGAAGCACTAACTCTTGAATTTCTGGACCAGGAATAAACTGCAAATTTCTCATTGTTGCTATCCAGTCAATACTTTGAGGCTGGCTCTGCAAAATTTCACAAAGTTCATTTTTGGGACAGTGCTGGAACATTCACACTGGTCAGTTCGGGCTGACTGCGAAATCTGGACTGATGATGAGTCAGCGATACTGGCTATAGACTTCCTGTTAATTATAAGTGGTCTATGGTATATTTAGGAGATTACCAGTGTTGTCAATGATAAAGGACACTCGCCTAACTTTGCATTGCGACTGGGGTTATTCACTTCGGATGTAATGTTGGAACCATGGACTGACCACCATCTCAATCATTTCAGTGTTACACTTCTTCCTTTTAACCCTCCAGTTCTTGAGTTAGTAGAGCAGAGTAGAGTAGGGTAGAGTATAAGAGGTTGGAAAAAATGACTGGCGAAGAGCTGATGCCCCAGCTCAATCAGGTCCTTGGTGTTTGCTGTGCTAGATGTGTTGATCTGGGACAAATAGTTTCAGCCTAGAGTAAAAGCCATTACAGGAATCCTGGATCATCTAATCCCAAAGCATGTGTTTCCATTTGCTGGATTCATGAGAGCTATTTTATGACTATGAATTGGACTTTGCACAGTTTAAGTGTCATTGAGATGGACCCATCTTCTTACAACAAATTTAAGCTTGGTAAGCATTATACATTCTGTCAAGTAAAAATCTCTACAGAAGACTATGTTGATGTCCAGACAGATCTTCTTGCATCCATTCAACCAGCAAAGCTTTTTCAAGGTACAGATCATGTTTTATCAGCTGAAAGACATTTTCTTCCTCCATGCATAGGAAATTGCTTAATTTTTGTGTGTAGTCAAAACTGATCTCGTTATAATGGAAATTCTCTATATTAATACCATGGGGTATGTTGATGATGTCAAATACATTCCTCTTTAGTGTGAGTTTAGTTACACTGAGCCTCTGAGTTTATGGAGTGGATTTGCAAAATGCACTTTTTGACCTGCAGGCTGAACCCCACTCCACTCAGCATGTTTGGAAATCCTTAGACCTTTTATTCTCCAGATTGTCAGATCTTCTTCAAGCATTTTTTTTCTAACAGATTTATAAGAGGCCTTACTTACATCACTCCTTAGGAGTCTACTTTAAGATATTAAGAACCTGACCAACTACTTTGCATCTCTAGCCTGCATTTTATTGGAAAAGTTAACTCAGCTTCAGTCCTGTTTAAACTCTCATCAAATCCTCAATTTCTTTTAGTCACTCTTCAGGAAAAGACCAGTACTAAGACAGCTCCTGTAAGATAATTCATTATTGGTGATGCTTGAGCTTTCAGCTAGGTTGGACATTGTGGACCACATTCTTCTACTGAAACACCCAGAGACCTGGTGTGGTTTGTATTCCACAGTCTTAATTTGTTTATACTCTTTTTCAGGATGCACTCAGAGGATTGTTTCTGTGACTAATTCCTCTGGTATGCTCCTGGGTTGTGAAACAGCTCAGGTCTTCACATTGGGCTTATTAATGTATTGCTCTTGAGTAAACCTCCTTTACTACATACTGCCTCCTGCTCATATTCTAGGAGCTCAGCAAAGCTTGAAGTCCAAGCCTACATTTCAGAAGTGTTTTACTTGTATCCAGTGCCATCCAGACAAAGTTTAGTACCTCTGATTGCTAAATCACACATAAGTTATTTTGAGTAATTGTTATTGTTTCCTGCTTTTATGTGTGCATTTCACCATTTTTAATTGGTCTTCTCACTGTTACTGCTGTAAGACTGCCTTGAAACTGCCTTCAGCAAGGGATTTCCGACTAGCTGTTTAAGTGGTCTGTGATAGCATTTCACTTGTGAGTCTCTTTTACTGCGTTTTTACATTAGGAGGACTGGGTTTATTCATCTTGTGGCAGGTGGCATTTGTCTGGTCTATCTGAATTAGGAAATACACAGAAGGACTAGAGGGCTCTTTAGTCAGTTTTCTGTTTTTTTTTCTTGCACTGCTATAAATGTATGCACATTTGCATAGGTTAGCAGTGCCCTGTACAGTGGCAAACAGCTAGAAAGTATGATCCATAAAACTCTACCCTGTAAAGCAGCAAAATAATGCAAATACAGTGTGCACAAACAAGCTTAAAGCAGCTAGTTGGGAATCAAGTAGCAATACCTACAGATTTAGTAGAATTCATTATTGTGTAAACATTAAAGTCAGTAGAATTTAGTACTGTTTAAGCTGCTCCAATAAAGCAGCCTTATTAGCCTGCATCAACAAAGCATCCTTAATAGCCTCTAATATGGATATACCATCCTTTGTAGCTCACAATTCAAAAAGCTGGACAGTAAGGATATGCAATTTCCTAACTCCTCTGTAGCCTGCTTGGTGGATATTGGCACCTTGAGAAAATGTAGCAAGTGTCTCATGTTTACTGGCAACCACTTAATCCTTAAAGAAGCATACACAGTATGCAAGAGGTGTACTTACACAATGACATTGGAGGCTAAATTCTCGCATATAAATGCATATTAGGTTGTCAGAATCATGCACATAAACATCCACCTCACATAGCACACAACACTCACATAGACTAATGTACGCTGAAACACTTAAAAGCAAATTTTACTAAACAACAAAGATCACCTAGACCACTTCTTGTCAAAGCTATGCCCCAGCAAGCCCAAAGGTGCTCGGTAAAACAATACCTAACACCACACATACTGTCACTCTCAGTGGAGCCCCAAACACTAAGCCCCTAAGGCAAGCAAACACACTTCCCAGGAGTCTTGTCATAGGGGACTCCATTGCAAGATACACCGATGCCCCTCGAACCAGGCTGAACAAGGAGAAGATAACTGTTAGTTGCTTATCAGGAGCCAAAATCTGCCAAATCATGCACACAATCAAGTCATTACACCACAGGTTCTGGTATGATTCCATCACAGTCCATGTAGGTTTAAATGACCTGAGATGTACCTACCTGGACTATATCAAGAGATATATTCTGGACCTTTCAGATTAAGTGCCTCAGGCTGGTTTGAGCCTAGCACTGAGGAGCACCATATTACCATCACTGAGGATGATGCCACAATATGAGCAAAAATGAATGATTTCAACAACTGGCTGTATTTCTGGTGGTATTCTAAGGGTATCCAGTAACTGTCATCTTGGGAGGGTATGGTTAACAGACCACACTGCTTTGCCAAGTAGGTCTGCACCTCTCTCCTTTAGGCTTTTGAATACTGGCTAAAACTTTATACAACCCCAAAGTGCCTTCTTTAGGCAATGCCAAATTGACAAACCTACTGACAAAGCAAAATAAAATGAATTGAACCTTAAGGTGTTACTGCTTAATGCAGTAGCCTAAATAAAACAGTACACTACCTCCAAGCCCTCCTCATGCTTGAGAATACAGACATCTGTGCAGTTACCAAAACATGATTTATAGTGGCAGAGAGTACCCTGGCAGTGCAAGATTTGAGTGCCTTCCACACTTTTAGACCTGTAGCTGCACAGATAAGGCAAAAGGAGGAGTTGTCTCAACATACGTGAATAACAACCATGCCTCTAGGATGAACACACAGGATGACATGCTGGAGTTCCTTCATGTGCAGATCACCATAGACAAAATCCTGCACCATATCCTAACCAGTTATAGGTCACCCTGCATGACTGAAGAAGCTCAAAACTGAAGACACTTACCATTCAACCTAATACCCTACTCAAGGGAGACTTTAGCTACCTCTCTATACACTGGGAATCCTACACGGCCTCAAATCTACATGTACTGAGATTCCTGGACTTCATAAATATAAACATCCTGGGACAAAAAGTAAATACGCCCATTAGAGGCTCCAACATACTGGACCTTGTGCTTACAAGTATGGGAGAATGCTGCACCACCCACCACCAATGTCTCATCCTCCCTGGTAAGGTCTCACAATAAATTTGTCTCCTTTGAAATCAAAATCAACTCCATAATCCCATTAAAACCGCTAACAGCCAGGAATGATTCCAGGGCTAATTACCTTTTATTAAATTATGGTTTCTCAAAATTCAGTGCCCCTTCAAACAAGAAGAACACAGCAGCCTATGCTGAATTGCTCAGAATCTCAGTACAGCCATGTCAGTGGCTGCATAGAGGCTGCTGTACCTACCAGAAGTAAACAAAGGACTAGCCCTAGAAACAAACTGCCTTGGTTGCACCTCAAATTAAACCAGATATACAACAAAAGGAATAAATTATGGCAAAAGTCAGGACGGGTAATTCCCATAAAGACAAACTCTTGCATCAAAGTAAAGAGGCAACTGAGAGGGCAAATTAGGTCAAGTACAGCCAACTCTGAAGTCAAGATAGCCTCCTAGGTGAAGGATAACCATAAGCCCTTCTACAGCTATGTCAGAAACATCAAGGGCAGAACACAGCAATATGATGAACTGTTGGTTAATGGTGCCACATTCACTGAGACTGGTGATTAGAGGACACATTCAGTTCCACCTTTACCTCTCTTCTCACCCCAACTATCCCCTCAAAAATAACCTCAAACATAACCACTCCAACTATAACTAGGGAGCATGTGCTGGCTGCAATCACTAAAACCAGGAACACTGCCTCAGTGGGCCCTGACAACAATCTAGGATGCCTCCTGAAAAGTCTAAAATATGATTTATCAGGACCCTGGAGTCAATATTTAACTATAATCTTAAAACAGGCTTTGTGCCATGTGAATACAGGACTGCAATGCTCATCCTCCCTCATAAAGGAAGACCTTCAACAGATCCTGGAAACAACAGACCAATTAGTCTGACTAGTCTTATTTGCAAAGCCATGGAAAGAATGATCATCAAATTATCAACAAGGACATAGGAGACCTCCAGATACTGGATCCATCCCGGTCTGGCTTTGTCAAAGGAAGGTCATGCTTGCTGAGTCTGGTGGACTTCTTGGAAAATGTCACAAAGGCAATGGATGAAGGGAACATGGTGCATACTGCCTACGTAGATCTAGCTAAAGCATTTGATACAATAACCCACTCGAGCAGAGTCAATAAACTTACATAGATAGGTACAATCCCTTTATAACACATTGGATATCTAGCTGGCTAACTGATAGGACTGAGGAGGTTATAACTGATGAGGCCACCTCCACAAAGGGGCTGGTGACCAGTGGAGTCCCCCAGGGCTCTGTGCCAGACCACTCCTCTTTGGCAACTACTCCTCAGATGTCAAAGCCAATATCAAAGGCCTTTGGCTAACTAAGTACACAGGTAACTGCAAACTTGGAGCAGTCATTGAATCTTCCCAATATGACAGAACCCTTAAGGAAGGTCTAATACAGACAGACACTTGGTGCCAAAGCCACGGCTTAAAACCCAATACCAAAAAAGCATTATAGTACTTTTTGGGAAGTCTACCACACTGGGTAACTATGTCAACACTACAAAACTCTTAAAAGTTGATTCACTGGTCAGGGATCTGGGAACTCATGCAGATAGTAACCTGGTCTTTGACCAACATTTGTCCAAGGCAGTAAGAAAACCCTTCCATGTTGCTCAATTTATAAGAAAGGGCATGGCATCTAGATCCAGAGAGGTCATTATACAACTCTAGTCAGCCCTCATCAACCCCATCATAGAGTATAATGCCCCCATCGGTATGTACCTGACTAGACACATGCAGCAACTGGAACACTGACAAAGGTTCCTTAAAAAAGAATATAGGGAGTATACACAATGTCCTAAAGTGATGCCTCAAAATCCTGTCTCTGTACTCTGTATCATACAGACTTCTGAAAGGTGATCTTTCTCTGCCATACAATGCATCCCTGTTTTGATGAATCTTTTGCATATCTGCAAAACAAGCATCATCGGAACTACTAGGTTAAAAGGCCTAAATTTTACTTGTGACATAAATAGAGCATGTTGGAGATACAGATATGTTTTTCAGAGAATTCCCATTCTCAGGAACAGCCCCCCCCCATCCATGTGAAACAGAGTCCCTCCCTATCCCTATTTAAGTGCAACATGAATCAATGTATGGGTAATCGGAAGTTCACCCCTGGTCTTGCGCCTATACTTCTGATGGACAGATGCAATCAGTAAATCAGCAGTTATATAAATCAAATTTGTGGGTCACATTTAGGTTGCATGGCTAGGCTTATAAGGGCCCTAGTGGTCATTAACTTAGTATGAAACTACGAACCTATGAACAGTAGTAGTTTAAGGAACAACACAAAAAAGCTGGAGATGATGGCCATTCCTGAGACCCACAAGTTCACTGATGCAGCTCCAAGATATTTCAAGTAATCATTTATAGTGGAAGTGCACAGGAGTTTGTGTTCCGGACTTGGAGCTATTTATCAGTGACTTTAGACAACA